>NW_023227438.1:0-792 GCF_002007445.2 Ailuropoda melanoleuca
AGTCACACCAAAACAGTATTGTCCAAAACTCAAAAATAACCAAAAATGCCCCTATTGTGGCCAGTATGAGTGTTTGCTGCTTTTTTACTAATCATGGCTTTGTCTTGCTTTCTTCTCTCCACTTCCTAGATGAGACTTAGTAAGATACCCAGTCAGAGTTGCCTATGCTTCTTCGCATGGCCCAAGTCAGAGCAAAGCTCTACTTCCTTGAACCTTCCTCAAAAAACACCTAACACAAACCCAGATGCTTTAAGTCCTTTCTAAGTCCCTCTTACTGAATGCCCCACAGCTCCCCATGGTAAATGTTTTCTCCTATTGGCCACGAGTCAATAAACCCAACTTTGTTCAATGACAGGTGTGTGTCCTGTGGTCTCTGTCTGGAGGACACTGACAATTTATTTTCCTCCAGAATAACAACAGGATGATCAACTCTCTCCTTTGAAGACAGTATCATAATTCTTAAGATGTACTATCTGAAACAAAATCTCTATATCATTCTAATATTCTTTGATGGTTAAAACATTGGATGGCATTCTTTTCTTGGGACTTCCTATCTTAAAAATTTTGATACTGATTTACACAACAGCCTACAGGTATCAGATATGGTGTCTCAATTTTTAGGCAATGGAAGCCAAGTTTTCATCAAGGAAAATGCTGCTGAGCTGGCCAGGAAATACCAAAATCTGTTGCAGTATGAGAAACAACGTATTTCCTAAGGACACTGAGGGAGGAAAATGTGTGGTTTAATGTACACCAGGTTAAACAAGGAATGAAGTAAACGTGAGGAGACCC
>NW_023227439.1:0-792 GCF_002007445.2 Ailuropoda melanoleuca
TCTTCACAGAGATGCACTCTGTGCCTAGGTCTTTTTTTCCCCAACTAGCCCTCCCCACCCTTATACCATTGCTCATCATGCCAATTTCAACTCTAACCCATCAAGGGGGAGGCTGCATAGAAGAAAGTTAATTCTCCCAGATTGTTCTCCCATTGCTCTCTCCCAGCAAAGATCTTTCCCACTAGAATTTAAACTCCATTTCGGCAGAGACATAGAGAATTTCCTTCACCCCCATAACTCCCAAGCCTGCCACATTGCCTGGCATTTTTTAGGGGCTCAAATCCTTGCTTGTTAAATGGTGAATGAATAAGTGACTAAATGAACAAATGAATGGCTACATGTCTTATTTCAAGAGTCAGAAACTATAAAGTGATTAAGACGTGAAGCTTTTGTTAAAGGAACACTTTGAGGAATTGGAAACTCCAGCTGTAAGGAGAGGACACTGAGACCTTCTCTTGTTGGCATTCTCTTCCTGTTTCTTCCTTGGTGGTCCACTTGGACTGCAGCCATTGGAGTCCCTGGTGCCAATTTGTCTCATGTTATGAACTGATGTGCTCCATAAACTACCCATAATGTGCTAGAATGTGGCTCCCGGGCTGTCATGTTCACTATGAGAACCGCCTGCTCTGCTTACATAGCATCTTTATTATTTACTTGCAGTCATGGAGCCCCACGGCAGCAAAAGTCAGAGGTTTGCTCTTCAGAGCCAAATATTTGACTCTATCACTGTTCATACATGACTTTTCTACTTGAGATATCAGAGGTTGCCACTGAATTTCTTTTTTTTTTTTT
>NW_023227440.1:0-792 GCF_002007445.2 Ailuropoda melanoleuca
TCTTGAAAGACACTTCAGAAATAATTTACATGGATGAAAATAGAAGACTGCAAATAACTTGATATTCCTAGGCATGTTTAAAAAAAACCTATAAAACACCAACCCAAACCTGTAAGGCGCATCCAAATAGTTGCCCATTTACCAAGAAGTGTCGGGTAACTAAGTTTCCTTTCCTGTGCTTTCAAGTCGCATTCATAAGTTCACACAGCTCCAGTCAAGTGTCTAAATGCATTTGTCTATGTGTGTGTGTGTATGTGCAAGGCCTGAAGATGAAAAGGCATGTTTAGCATAAAGGCCCATGTCCTTCTTTTTTGTTGCCTATGTCATATGACTAAACAGATCAGTTCACAGCTTGATGTTACCAGAATTAGGAGGAAGACAAAGAGGATTTTTACTAGGTTGTTTAATTCCAAACATCTTATGGCAGATTTAATATGATCATATTGATCTTTTTGTGAGCTCTTTGCCCATTATGCCCACTTGACATAAAAAATGGAGGTGGCTGCATTCTTGGACAAAACAGAATCAGCTATTAAGCAGCTGGTTTTTACTGATCTCAGGTTCCCACAAATGTCACAGACTTTGCTCTGCATCTGTGCTTTTCTAACAGCAACTAACCAAACCATCACCTCCAAATTCAGTATAAACCTCTAAACCAAGATTCATAAAGCACACAGCACCTAATTAGCTAAGTGAGAGACTTTGTCGATTTTATTTAGAGTCTTTGTTGTATGTCAGTGTTCCCCAACCTTGGCCATTTTAAGATGTGTGGACTTCCAAACCCAGAATTCC
>NW_023227441.1:0-792 GCF_002007445.2 Ailuropoda melanoleuca
TTTCCCCCTTTGTTAGCTTATCATCATCAACATATAGACATGATATGCTTTCTTCCACCATAAAACAAAAATAAGAACAGACCTTTTTTTTCCCTTGACTTCATTTCCTCCTTCAAGTATACTGCCCCATTTCTCTGCTCTTCATATAACAAAACCACTAAAAGCTTGTCTTCAGTTCCTTTGTCCCATTCTTTCAGTCTGCTTCAAAGACTTTTGCCTTCACTGCTCTACCTAAATACACTGCTCTGATAGTTCATTCTTTCAAGTTTCTCATATGCTTTCATGTTATTGAATCAAGTTGTTTATTTTAGGACCTCATTTTACTTGACTTATCAGTGCATATGACACAGTTGTTATGCTTTTCTCCATGAAACATTTCTTTACTTGGTTTCCATGGTACCACATGCACTTGCTTTCTTTTAATTTGCTGGTCTCTCCTTGCTTTTTTTCTGTTTCCTCCTTATCTCCTGACCATTTGGATCAATCTTTGAATCTCTTCCTTTTTCTATGTATACTCACTCCTGTGACTAATATGTCTCTAAACACCATCAAAATAATAACAGTTACTAAATTAATATCTCCTGATCAGACATCTAGCCTAAATTCTAGGCTATTATATCCAACTTCTTATTTAACAGAGCCAATTAGATGCCATGTCCAAACAAAACTTCTGAAATACTCCAAATGCCACCCAATAAAAAAGTTCCTGTAGTTTTCCTTATCTTGATTGTTGACAACTGTTACAGACTGAATTTTGTCCCCCTAAAATTTGTATGTTGAAACCCTAATTCC
>NW_023227442.1:0-792 GCF_002007445.2 Ailuropoda melanoleuca
TTTTTACAATAGCCTGTTCATTGGTCTCCCTGCTTTTGTCTCACATAAAGCAGAGTGAATCTTTTATTTACTTATTTTAAAGATTTATTTGTTTATTTTAGAGAGAAGAAGAGAGAGGCAGAGTGCAAGCAGGGAAGGAGTGGAGGGAGAGAGAGAGAATCCCAAGCAGACTCCACGGTGAGTGCAGAGGCTATGGTGGGGCTTGATCCTACCACCCTCAGATCATGACTTGAGCTGAAATCAAGAGTTGGATGCTTAACTGGCGGAGCTACCCAGGTGCCCCAGCAGAGGGAATCTTTTAAACTGAAAGTCACGTTATGTCATTCTTCTGCTCAGAACCCTCCATTAACATTGGCTTTCCATTTCATGTGACTAAAATTTCATTTCTTTCCATAAAATTTCATTTCTTCAATTACCTAAAAAGCCCAGTGATAATGCTCCAACCAACCACATGCGTGCACGCACACACACCCCTTATCAGTTCTCTGATCTCTTCCTCTACTCTTCTCCCCTTTTTCTTGCTCTGCTGTAGTCACCCTGGCCTTGACCTTAACATGTCAGGCATGAGTACACTCCAGGGGCTTTGCACTGGTGGCCATGTCTGCCTAGAACACACTCAGGCCAGCATGGCTCACTCTCGTCTATTTCAGGTCTTTACCAAACTTACCTTCACAATGAGGCCACCCTGACCTAAAATCTCCTGCCACCAAGTCTTCAGTACCATTGACCCTGTTCTTTTGTCTTTTCTCCTCCATAATCTTCTATTATATTTTCTTTCTTTCTTTTTTTTTT
>NW_023227443.1:0-792 GCF_002007445.2 Ailuropoda melanoleuca
TTTTTCTTATGTTTCATTTATTTTGCATGTTCAAGAGTTCTCTCTTTTCCCCTTAACTTTTTAGATAAGGCTTATTTGCCTTTTTTTATTTTTAAAGCACCAGCTCTTGGAATTTATTTCTATTTTTTCTCTGTTTTTTGGTTAATGTCTACTTTTATCTTTATTGCTTTATTTTGTTTTCCTTAGAAAAGAAAAAAAAAACAAGGATAAATGAACCTAACATATTGAGTTGTCAGAGCTTAAAGTTTTCATTTTTTCTTTCCTTTTTATGTAGACATAACTATTACCTAAGGCTGTGAGACTCCCTGGGACCACAGTTTTAGCTGTACCCCTAAGATCTGATCTGGAGTGTTTCATTGCTGTTACAGTTCACATAGTTTTTGATCTAAGTGTTGTCTGTTAAGGATGGTTGTTATGGGGCACCGGGATGGCTTAGTCAGAAGAGCGTGTGACCCTTGATCTTGTTGGGGTCTCGAGTTTGAGCCCTGTGTTGGAGCTCAAGATTACTTAAATAAACTTTAGAAAGGGTGGTTGATATTATTCTGAATCCTCTATTTCTTTAGCTGATGTTTATTAATTCTCTACTAGCAACGATGATGAGATTATTTTATTTCCTCTTTATCTCCCTTCCCTTTCTTTTACCACATAATTTTAGCCATATTATCTATTATCCATTTCATATTATAATAAAAAAGTTCTGTTATCTTCTTTGGTAACTGTTAATTATGCCTATATTCTCATTAATTTATTTCTCAGTTTAAAGAAAACTTTTGGTCCCAGGTTAAAAAAAAA
>NW_023227444.1:0-792 GCF_002007445.2 Ailuropoda melanoleuca
TGAACTGTAAAATATATACAGTGCTATAGAAATGTGAGAGTAATCATTAAAAAGAATTTACATGAGGTTCATGAAGGCAAAATTTCATTCTGAATTGATAAGTGAATAATAAAGAAACTATATACCCACTTAGTTTGGGGATATTCATATTGTATATTTTCTGTCGCCCTCATTTTCACTTTGAAAAAATACTCAGTACCTATACAATGTGAAGGGCAGGGAAAAATAATATAAATGCAAGTTCTTTATATTAAGTTGCCAACTGATTTTATTACATAGGTTATGGAATAGATGGAAATTAAAAATAAAAGATGAATTTTGGGGGTTATCTGTAAATTCCCCCCCCCCCAATATTCAAGACTTGTTTATTGTTTGGTTGTTTCAGGGGTGATAATGTTTGACAGAAAGGCATCAACAGATACCAGCGAAGGCTGTGGACAGAGAAAGCTAAGAAAGCAGGAGTTACACAGCATGCTTCCAATCAAAGGGAAGAGTTTCCTGGAGTCAGGGGTCCACAAAGGCCACTAGATGACACAAGGTGACTCTGTGCATCTTTGTCAGGTCCTTTGAGAAGGAGGACCTTTCCATCCTTGAGAATCTTTGTAAGCCTCTGGCCCTTCTGGTTATTCTGGACACTTTGCTTTTCACCTTTTCTATGGGTAGAAATAACTAGTATAAAATCACACCCAGCTCCAGGTCAGTTCTGAGCATTTACTGGCAGATGGGGTGATTGAAGTTTAAATTCCCAGGTGTACTATTTCTTTCTTTCTTTCTTTCTTTTTTTTTTTTTTT
>NW_023227445.1:0-792 GCF_002007445.2 Ailuropoda melanoleuca
GACACCAATTGACACTCAAAGTCTATAATTTACATTAGGATTCACTCTTGATGTTTCAGTACATTCTCTGCATTTGAACAAATGTATAATGACATGTATCCATCATTATGGTATCAAACAGAGTATTTGCACTGCCCTAAATTCCTATGTGTTCTGTTTATTTATCCCTCTCCTCCCCAGCCACCTACCGACCCCAGGCAATCACTGATCTTTTTACTGTCTCCATAATTCTGCCTTTTCCAGAAGAGTGGAATCACACAGTATGTAGACTTTGCAGATTGGCTTCTTTCACTTAGTAATATGTATTCAAATTTCCTCCATGTTTTTCCTCCATGTCTTGCTAGCTTATTTCTTTTTAACACTGAAAAATAATCTATGGTATAGATGTACCACAAATTATTTATCCATTTATCTACTAAAGGACATCTTGCTCATGTGTAGAAAAACTTCAATCTTCTTCCTGTGTGTCTCTCCTTTACTCTCACACTATGGTCACACTATTGACATTTCTGGCACTTCTGATCACCAAATGTGTGTGAGTTTTCTCACACCAAGCAATTCTCTATGACACCAGCTGCGTGTGCTACAATTGAAGTCAATTCTGACACTTAATAGCTCAGTCCCTTGAGGCTGCCCCCACTTCAGATGCTAATCAGAAGTAGTAGGTTGTCAGGTTAGTACAACTTCTATCCAACTTAGCTATACATCAAAGGTTCCTATGATTTCCTTCTGCTTGGATTCAATTATTTGTTGGAGCAGCTCACAGAACTCAAAGAAACACTTATATTTACC
>NW_023227446.1:0-792 GCF_002007445.2 Ailuropoda melanoleuca
GGACGTTTACAAGCAAGAGTAAAAATTGGTATCAAAGTTATTACGCTCCTAAATATCATGGGAAAGACAAAGACACAAAGAAAAATCAGCAAAAACATGTATAGATAATTCCCAAGAGGAAATTTAAAATAGCCAATATTACAAAAAGATGCCCATTCTCAATAGTAATCAGCAAAACATGAATTAAAACAATGAGATACCATTTCCTAACTACTAAAAAGTATAAAATACAAGAAAAAACATAAGACACAAAACCAATTTTAGCATATAGATTCTACAGCCAGCGAGTTCAGTTAGAGTAATTCAATATATATGAGCAAGGGAGATGTGCAAGAATGTTTATGGCAGCCTTATTCATCATGCATAAAAGCTGCAAATAACCTAAGGAGGTCCATCCACTGAAGACTGGATAAATAAGCTGTGGTATATTCATACAAAAGGTCCCTATGCAGCAATTAAATAAATTAACTACAACTACATGAGGCACACAAATAAAAGTCAAAAATGTGTGATCAAAAGTATGTCACATGAGAATGTATAAACATACTGTTCG
This sequence comes from Ailuropoda melanoleuca, assembly GCF_002007445.2. NCBI lineage: Eukaryota > Metazoa > Chordata > Mammalia > Carnivora > Ursidae > Ailuropoda > Ailuropoda melanoleuca. The sequence goes on from NW_023227446.1 coordinate 554, forward strand.
CTTACATAGTGTTTTTCCTACCTTGATTTTTTTAGTAACTTTATTTTGAAATAGTTTCAGAATCACAATAAGTTGCAAAAATAGTACAGAGTTCCATGTACTCTTCACTCGGCTTCCCCCAATGATAATTTCCTAACATAACCCCAGTACATTTTCAAACCAGGACGCTGGCATTGCTACAATGCTATTAATTCATCTACAGACCTCATCTGGATTTTATCTGTTGTTATTTGCACTCT
>NW_023227447.1:0-784 GCF_002007445.2 Ailuropoda melanoleuca
GTCGGACCATTATGTAGAAAAAGAATTCGAGATAGAAATGTTTAATTGAGCCAGAGGGTAAAGCCAGAGGTCACAGAGAAGCAATTGTGGAAGGAACTTTCTTAACTTGAGGATATTCTTAAGTTTAGGAAGCAGTGCAGCGGGCTGTGGTGAATTCCCAGGCCCTCGTACATTCGGACAGGCCTGGATACACTTCATTTTAAAGAGGATTTGGGGATTTCAGGATTCTGAAGATCCTACAAGTTCTGAGATTCAGTGTTTTGATTGTTTCTAAAGTGGCTTTTCAAGAATTAGAATAATCCCTTGAGGACATAGGGAAGGTGGCGGAGTGANAGAGTGAAGTGATAGTGATGAAGTTGGTGTTCCGGTCCTTGTGTCCAACCGCCTGGACCAGATCCCAGCTCAGCTCTCACCACGAGCACAGCCTGACACATCTGTGTGTTTGTTTCCTCATCTACGAAGTGGGTGCCTTTAGAGTTCCTGTCTCAGGCATAGTTTTGAGGACTAAATGAGGTAATACAGGGAGACCCCTTGATAAGTAATTGTATAGTAACTGTTCAGTCAGCCAAAGCACTTTGCCTGATCTCCAAAGAGCTTGCAAATTAAGCTACTTCTGCCTAGTGGTATTTTATATGTGTTTTGGGGGCAGTTCATGATAGGGTAAATAATTTTGTTACTTGCAGGGGTAATATAATTAAAATATAGGAATTAAATAGCAACCATGAAAGGTAACAGTCAAGTTATTAGATTTCTGTCTGGTCCTTGATCCATAGACAAAGGTTAG
>NW_023227448.1:0-2208 GCF_002007445.2 Ailuropoda melanoleuca
TTTTAAAAAGTTGTGACTTTAATAAGGATATGACCTTAAGTGCTTGTGATTGAGTGATTCTGTGTGGCATCCAAAGCATTGGAACAACCAGAATGAGAATCTCATTTCTGACTCCTAATCTAGCACAATTATTTTGGGTAGGCGAGACTGCTGGAGTTGGCACGATTGGGTTAATTCGTACACCCTACTGCTACAGTTTGGGTCCCCAAAAGCAAAGCCTGAGATTTATGGTAGGTAGGAAGTTTATGTGGGAGGTGACTTCAGGAAGCAAGAATGAGAAAGCAGGAAAGGTCACATAGGGAAGAAGAGAAAACGAATACGGAGCAGACAAGGGGAAACGAATTCCACCAGGACCTTCTGGGATGCATAAAAACATACAGACAGGGACTGGAACTTTTATCCACCAGCTCCTGCCCCTCATGGAAGGAGGACTGCCACTAGGGATGTTTGCTTAGGTGTGTTGTGGCTGCACTTGCCCAGGTCCATCAGGCTCCAATGCACTAGAGAAGGCTCTGGGGAGACCCCCTCCTCAGTGTGCTGGGGAGCGACAAAACTGAGCTTGCTCAGAACTCGGTGCACTGAAGCTTGGCTGGACTCAATGGTGGGCCAAGGAGTTGTGCCTGGGGCATGAGATAATTATCGTGTCTTACACCACCCAGTTCTACACGTGTTCTAGAGAATCCCATGAGCAGATGAGCTGGGATCCCCCATTATAGTCAGTCATCACTCACCAAGCCTGTCTAGTTTGGGGGAGTCCCTGACAGAGGCAGTCACGCGCTCATGCATCCATTCATTTATTCCTTAGTAACATTTTGTATGTCTGCTATGTGTCTGGCACTGTTCTAGGTGCTAAGAAGGAAGCAGTTAAGAAAAGAGAAAAATCCCCATGTTAAGGAGGAAGACAGACAAAGAAACAAACACGTGAAATACATAGTTTGTCTTAAGTACAGGGGAGAAAAATAAAGCAGAGAGGAGTTCGGGGGCAGGGGGTGCCAGAAGGGTGCTCCAAGAAGGCTGGAAGATGAACAGAAGAGACCTGGTAATTCATCAAGCTCAAATCTGTTTCATGTAGCAAATTGCCCTCATCTGGCTACCTCTCAGAAAACCAATGAGCAGGTTTATAGAAAAGTATAATTGCTGTGTTGTCTCATTTAAAGATATTATATTCAAGCAGATTCTGCCCACAGGAATTAACACAATCCTCAGTTCCAGAATCCAAGGTTCAGATTCTCCAAGGAGAGTCAAGAGATCCAACACATCCCTACAGCTTCAGCCACCTGAGTTTTTCCTGCATTTTTCAAATTGAGGATTTCAGCTTTGTGTATGGTATTCAAAACTAAAGATCTCACATATTGATCATTTATTGGTAAGCACAGAGTTTTTGCTCTGTGCTCAGGTCAATTCTGGGCGCTGGTCTCATGAAAGGCACAGTTTCGTTGCAGCTTTAGTTATGACCAACACTTGCAAAATAACAGTAACAGATACCAATGAGAGAATGGGGGTGTGCTTGTCTACATGGTGCCTATTAAAAGCAAGTGGTAAAAAGCTTGAAGAAAGGCAGATTATATAACAGAGATTTCTCAAAACAGCTGGATGGTGAAAAGGATTTTAAAGAATAGGTAAATTTTAGCAGAGGGGGCTGATGACGTCATATGCTCTACGGGACAGTGATGGAGGGCAGGGAGGATGGCTTCCTAACTGAGGTGGTTTCTACTGGGGGAGGTTGCACAAATTGGGTAGGGTTGTGCTAGGGGTTGAGAAAGTCTCCGACATTCATTCACCCAGCAACAGTTGAGCACCTAGCATGCCCCAGGCACTGTGCCGGGACATGGGACACATATAGCAAAGGAGTAGGGGCTGAGACAGCTGGTGAGTGGAGGGGAAAGGTGGCATGTGTCGGGGTGGGAGGGAGCAGGAAGCCTGACTGGGTCACGCTGGTGTGAAACTGGGGTAAGCCTGAAGCTCAAAGGGTGGTAGGAGAAATAGAAAAAAAATATGATTTTCTATGAAAAAGAAGTCAACTGAATTTGGTAATTGATGGGTATAGGGATTGAAGGAGGGAGACACACTGACCCTGAGTTTTTGTTGTTGTTCTTGTCTTGTTTTATTTTGTTTAAGCCTGGGAGAATTACAGGTGCAATTAACAGAAAAATGAAAGGCATGGAAAGAGAGCATGTTTTCTGCAGTTGAGTGATTTTGTTTCAGAAA
>NW_023227449.1:0-793 GCF_002007445.2 Ailuropoda melanoleuca
AAAAAAAAAAAAAAGAAGTCCTAAAAGCCTCCCCTGTAGTGATTTCCTTGTCAGATGCTCCAAAGAGAACCGTTTGAAAATTACTAAAACAACTAGTTTATCTCCAAAGCTTCATCGAGTGTTGAAATGCCCGGATTTTGTGATTAAAAAAAAAGTGTGGTGTAGTACAGAGTAGCACCTTAGAAATTAAGAAGTTGAGTTTTTGTTGTAATCCTGCCAGTGTTACTATATATATCCTTCTAAGTTCTGTATATAAATATACACATTCTCTGTTAGAATCATCTCCAGATCAGTATTGCCCCAAACATGTCATCTTTTTCATATATACTTCCAATATATATCCCAAATTGAACTCCTAAACTACTCTCCTTCTGCATTCCCTGTCCTGCTTATAGGTATTCACTTCCCCAAAGCACCACTGCACCCAAATTTTTCACAGTTCTTTGATTTGTGTGTGTCCTTCCCCTCCCTCTTCAATTCTGGCAAGCCTTGCTCATCATATAAGACTCTATCTAATAAACTCTTTTGTAAAGACTTCTTTGATGACCTGAACTTTCTCTTCTCATGACACTTTGTACATTCCTCTGTTAAGCCCATATCATTTTGGACAACTTAACGCCTCTAATCTTTTAGTTTCTCATCTTCAAAATAAATGCATCATCAAGATGTGCAATAAAAATTTGAGCTCCACAGGGCAACAATTTTTGTCTGTTTAATCTGCTATCATATCCCTAAATGCCTAGAATAATCCTTAGCCCAGAGTGGACACTCAAGTATTTGTTGATTTTTTTTT
>NW_023227450.1:0-793 GCF_002007445.2 Ailuropoda melanoleuca
AAAAAAGGAAATTAATCGAGGTTCGTCTAATAACTAAGGCTTCAAGATAAAAAGTTTGCAGTTTTCTTTGGATACTGCAAACATGAGTAGAGTTGAAGTCTGTGTGGAGTTTTCCTAGTGTGGGTGAAGAAGGTGGAAGAAGTATAAAGTGGTGCAAGAAAGCGTTTTTGAGGAGAAGGGCTCTTGTGAGAAGTAGAAAGTGCAGAAAAGGAACTCGGCAAAAGATTTTCCCGAATGGTTTATTAAAAACATTGCTGCACGGATGAATGTGCGGTAAGTACTGCCCGGTGCCCTTGTCAGGGTAAACGGCGGCGTAAAGTTTTAAAGTAGCGAAATACCTAGCCCTTTAATTGGGGGCGTGCATGAATGTATCAACGTGGGAGAGACTGTCTCTTTTGCGCAGGTTTAAATTGAACTCCAAGTGAAGTTGCTTGGGTGCCTTCAAAAGACGAGAAGACCCCGGCAGTTTTACCTAAGTGGGAAAAGATTTTTATGATGGATTGGCTGGGGCAGCAGGAGAATAGGCAAAACTTCTTCTCCCCAAGTGTAATGAGAGAATGACGGTTTAAGAGCTAGCATGGTTAATCAAAGGGAAGAGTTACGCCGGGGGTAACAGGACGGTCTTAAAATGGAGAACATATCGGTTTTAGGGTGCGTTACATCGATGTTGAATCAGGGGTGCGCCTGGGTGCAGAGGCTGAGGTTAAAGGGTCTGTTCGACCTTTAAAGCCCTACGTGATTTGAGTTTAGAACGGTGAAAGCCAGTTCGGTTTCTATCTTTGGGGGAGTGTAA
>NW_023227451.1:0-793 GCF_002007445.2 Ailuropoda melanoleuca
GGAGACATAGGTAGGAAAATTCTATGGATGTAAGTGCTATAATTTCCCATGTCATGTCTCCTCTTTTTATTTGGTAAGTGAAATATTTGATAAATTGCTAAAAGTAAGGCAGAAATGAAGTGATGGTACAGGGATTTGAAAAGAATTTGGAAAGTACAATTTGAGGACTGATGAAGGAAACAGGCCATATCAAAAACCCAGCTGAGGTTTGAAACATAAAGTTGTCCTTGGCACTAATGTTGGAAAAGAAAATGTGGTCAGTTGTACTTGTTTTAGCCTACGACTTGGCCAGAAAGATACAATAGAAGGATAGAAGAGCAAAAGTACATGAAGTTTACTCTGCAAAGGCAAAAAGATGGAAGCAGGCTAGTGGGTCGGGTAAAGTTAAAGGAACCAATGAATGGTAGAGGAGAAGAATGCAAAAACAAAAAATGTGTGGAATGACTGAATAAGGTAGCTTGAATGATAGATTATGGTCTTAGAAAGAGAAGTGTGAAATTGAGATTTGAGAACTTGGGTAACTTAGAAAGCTTGAAAAGTATAATTTAACTGGGTTTGGCTCCCACTCTGTGTCCAGCTCTAGTACCTCTACTGTGAACTCTCACGTTCTACTGTCTTACAGATAAAGGTCTAATCCATACATATAGTGAGATGAGGGGGATTTAGTTTTGAACATGGCTGTTTTCAATTAAATTTGCTCAATAGTATTATCCTCCCTTCATGATTTAATTCTTGAAATAACTATACCTGTGTAAGTGAAGAAAATGTATTGATCTGGAATGTCACCGTTACA
>NW_023227452.1:0-793 GCF_002007445.2 Ailuropoda melanoleuca
AAATAAACCTTCTGTCCCTTTTTCCCTCTCTTCTTCTTCTGGCACTCCTATGATACGAATGCTATTATGCCTTATGGAGTTAGTGAGTTCCCCAAGTCTACATTTGTGATCGAATATTTTTCTTTCCCTCTTCTCTTCAGCTTCACTATTTTCCATAATTTTATCTCCTATATCACTTATTTGTTCCTGTATCTCTTCCTTCCTTGTGATCATTACATCCAGTTTTTCATCTCAGTTATAGCAGTGTTTTATTTCAGCCTGACTAGTTTTGAGGTCCTTTATCTCTGTGAGAAGAGACTCCCTGGTGTCTTGTTGGCTTTTCTCAAGCCCAGCTAGTATCCTTATGATTATTGTTTTAAATTCTGGTCCAGGATATTACTTATATCTGTTTTGATTAGATCCTTGGCCATGACCTCTTCTTTTTTCTTTTGGGATGAGTTCCTCCATCTTGGCATTTTGTCTGGGTCTCTGTCTTCTGTGTGTTAGGAAAGCCTGTTATGTTTCCTGCTCCTGAGAATAATGGCTATAGTAAGGAGGGGTCATATGCTGTCCAGGGCCTGGGGCTTCAGGAGGTGTTTCTGGAATGTGCTGTGTTCACTCCGCTCTTGTGCTCTTTTTTCCTCAGGTCAGTCCCCTGCAGAGTTTCTCCTTGCCTGCTGGGGTGAGTGTCTGCACCTTTTCCACTGTGTGGCGAGTTTTAACTTAGGTTGTTTTGGTCTGCTTGTTAAAAGAGGCTAGATCCTATTTCCCCTAGAGATGGAGCTTTGCAGCAGTCCAGCATCAGTAGACTTGG
>NW_023227453.1:0-793 GCF_002007445.2 Ailuropoda melanoleuca
AAATAAATAAATAAATAAATAAATAAATAAATAAATAAAATTAGATTAGGAAAAAAACTATAAAACTTTGGTGAATAAATTGAAGAAGACATAAGTAAATGGAAAGATATGCTGTGTTGTGTTCTTGGACTGGAAGAATTAATATTGTTAAGATGTCCAAACTACACAAAGTGATCAGATGCAATGCAATCCTTATTAAAACTCTAATGGTATTTTTCAGAGAAAGAGAAAGAACTACCCTAAAATGCCTGTGGAACAAGAAAGGGCCCCAAATAGTCAAAGCAGTCTTGAGAAAGAAGAACAAAACTGGAGGCTTCACACTTCCTGATTTGAAACTGTACTACAAAGCTATAGTAATCAAAGCAGTATGGCACTGGCATTGAAACAGGGACAAAAATCAGTGGAACAGAATGGAAAGCCCAGAATAATTCACATGTATATGGTGAACTAATATTTGGCAAAGGTGGCAAGAACACAAAACAGCAGAAAGGATTATTTCTTCAATAAATGGTGCCAGGAAGATTAGATATCCACATGCAAAAGAATGAAACTGGACCACTCTCTTATACCACTAACAAAAATTAATTTGAAATGGATCAAAGACTTAAATGTAAGATGTGAAACCATAAAATTCATCAAAGAAAACATAGGATCAAAGATCCTTGATATTGGTATTGAAAACTAACTCCTTTTTAAAAAGTTTTTATTTATTTATTTATTTATTTATTTTTATAATAATATTTTTTTATTATATTATGTTAGTCACCATACAGTACATCCCTGGTTTTTGATG
>NW_023227454.1:0-793 GCF_002007445.2 Ailuropoda melanoleuca
GACTTAATCATTGTTGGTAAAACACAAACAAGTTCAAAAGAAGTTTCTTCAAAGGAAAGTCTAACTATTGGATAAATGTGCATTCATGCCATTTGCTGATAATTTTGTGTGCTTACATTTAGGATTCACAGAGGTCCCTTAAACCTTACTCTTAGTTTATGCTAAGTAGGCCCATCTGCAGAATTGAGACATCTGAATATATGATGAAAAAGTGCATGTTTGGGCCAGGCTGAACAGCCGTCATTTTTTATTTGATCAAATTTGAGCTACAGATCTTAGATCACACATGGGACACAGCCTTTGGCTACTCTGGATGGAATGTATTTCAGATGGTGCTGTTGATTTACGAGAATAAGGTGTCTGAGGCACTGTTCCTTTAGCATCCCATTAACTATCTTATAGCAAATGCATGTTGGGCTTAAGTATCCCTTTTTGAATAAAAGAGAACTGTTTTTTGGTAGATAATACAGATAAGGTCCAGATTCGGAGTATTAGAGCATCTAGCTCAATATCATTATTATATAATTTTATCAAGTACAGACCATTGTACTTACTTTTTTGATATTAAAATATCTTAACGTTATATGGTTAGCTCTGTGGATCAATTCATGATAGGAATTCTCTTAGAAGATGAAGTAAATTCCTCTTCCAGAACTATCCACAAAATTGGTTATATTTTATACAAATTAAAACGTGTGAAGCATTAAAATACACTAAAGTTTTATTCAGTTGAGCTTAGATAAAGAGACTCAATGTTTAGAGTTAGGTCTTATGAATTCTTATTTAAAAAAAA
>NW_023227456.1:0-793 GCF_002007445.2 Ailuropoda melanoleuca
GGGGGGACCCAAAACCAAGCTCAGGGGCTGCAGGGGAAAAACTGCCCAGCAACTTCCCTGACTTCCAGCTCCCAGGGCTTCTCCTGCTCCTGGCCCCATCTCCACCTCTGTCTTCACATGCCCCCCACAACGCCCGTGTTTCTTCGCGTCCGAAGTTGCCTTTTTTACTCGCACAAGGACACCAGCCAATGGGAATAGGGCCCACCTTACTCCTGGATGACCTCATGTGGAGATCTGGAACATAATCACACCTGCAAAGGCCCTTTTCCCAATAAGGTCACATTCACAGGTCCCAGGGGTTAGGACACAGACCCATCTCTTTTAGGGTCACGGGAGACCCATGGGAGCACAAAGGGACCAATGCACGAGGCTGTCGTCCTTGAGACCCATCCCAGAAGTCCCGTCTGCTCCCCTCCTTCCCACTCACCTTAGCCACACCTGTCCTTCCTCTTTAGAACCTTGCACGTGGTCACCTGCGATGGATCCAGTCATTCACCCGTCCACCCACTCGCGCGGCCGCTCACCCTCCACGTTCCCGAGCGTGGTCTCTGGGCCCAGCCCCCAGCCGCTGCTAGCAGCCACCAGGGAACCAGGAGCCGTGAGGCCGCGTGGCCTTTGGAGTGCCTGCTCGTGCAGCATCACTGGCAACCGTGGCTGTGGCTGCCTCATACAGAACCCGTGGCCTCTGGCCCACCCCCTCCCACCGCCTCGGCTGCCAGCATTCAGCTTCTCCAGGCTTCTGCTCCTTTTCCGTGATGGGCTGGTAATGCCGGCCCTCCTGGCTGTTAGGAGG
>NW_023227457.1:0-793 GCF_002007445.2 Ailuropoda melanoleuca
AAAATAAAGTAAAATGGATTCAGGAGGCCGGAAGGGGAGCTCCCATACCCTACCACTTATCAATTTCACACCCAACAGGAAAAGATGTACATTGCCTCCTTGTCCTGCAACATACTCAGTCAATAAGAAAATACCACAACTCAGCCAATGAGAAACTGTCAGGACCCTGAACACTTGCTTTCCTCCAATGAACTTTCATTCAAAGAAGCCCCTCCCAACTTCCTCCTTTCCTTCGTGAAGTAAAATTCCTTTCCTTTGAGCTGTGGATTTGCCTGCAGATTTGCCCTTGCTTGCTATAGTGTGCATGTTCCTAATTGCAATTCCTCTGCTATTCCAGATTAAACCCATTTTGCTAGTAAAATAACAGTTTAACTTTTAAGGTCAACACCTATATGTAACCAACTCATAACCAATTGTTGTGATAACTGTTCTTAATAATATCTGTTAGGTGGGCAAGGGTAGATTCTGTTGGGAACACAAAGCATGGACCTCTTACTGATTTGTTTGGTAATGAACTTGAATCACACTGTGACCTTGTGGCAATATGGTATAATGCTGCTATTGTTGGGAAGATGTAACTACCTCATGTTAATAAATCTTATATTAATACTGATTGAAGATCAAATGTATTGGGAAATTGAGTCAAAGCCTCCTCAGGATGTACTATCTATGGAAAATGGCCAGCCTGAGAAGGAACTAGACCTAGGAACCCATCAGTGGGTATCCATGCTAAATAGTTCTGCACAGGTCTAGGGGGGAATCAACTAGTACAAGAATATGAAAATGTTTGGGG
>NW_023227458.1:0-793 GCF_002007445.2 Ailuropoda melanoleuca
GTCGCCATGAGACTTTCGTCTGGACTCCTTCGGCAAGGAGAGAAACTCAAACTGGTTTAAGGGGGGCAAAAAAAGCAAATATTAAATGCTGGGGCAAGTGCCCTTAGGCTCTGATAGACCCTGCTTGGGTCCTACGACCAACTCAGAGCCACCCCGTCTATGCAGAGCTGGCTCACATGACGGCCTCTGGAGCTTTCTGGAGCATGGCGACAGCAGGTCCCGCACGCCTGCCACGGGCTAGGGTTGTCACGACTCATCTTTCCAACACACCCGGGAGGTAGGTGTCATTACATCGAAGTGACAAAGAAGGAAACCGAGTCTGTGAGAGGTCACATAGCTTCTAACAGAACTGGTACTTGTCCCTGCAGGTGACAGCTGGCGTGGAGCAATCCTGCTAAGTGCTGAGTGTGTGTTTTCTCACACACACGCGCCAATGACATGAGGGCTGTCCTTGTCCTCATTTCACAGAGAAAGAAACTGAGCTTCAAAGACGTTGAGAAGTTGCTCGACATCACAACGCTGGTGATTGGCCGAGCAGGCTGTGAACCCTGAAAGTCCGTGCGCTTCGGAGCTCACACCCCTTCCTTTGCTCTTAGGGTTTTGTTTATGAGGGAAGGACAGACTCTGATGAGTGAGGGGCATGCAGGAGACCCAACTGGTGGTGTTGGTCAGACAGGGGGGCCCGGGGGCTGGGCAGTCCGGCTGGCTTCCCACGGAGCGGACTGGGGCTGCAGGTGTGTGACTGGGAGGTCACCCTCTGATGCCACCCAGCTGTGGAGTGACGTGGCTACCT
>NW_023227459.1:0-3346 GCF_002007445.2 Ailuropoda melanoleuca
GGACTAGAGCTAAGGTTGCCAAGCGCTAGTGACGATATTATAAGGAGGATGGGATACTTGACAAAGTGATTCTAAAATGCAAAGATAAAATAAGAAATCATTTAGTAAAATTCTGGAAAAGATGGGTAAAAAGCAAGTGATATTTTAGATATTAAAATATACTATAAAGTTACAATGATTGAGAGAGTGCAGAAACAGGCAGACAGATCAATGAAAGAGAACAGATGTGAGAATAAATTAAAATACAGTGTGAAAATAAAGGTCTCATTTCTAATTACCTGTGTTCATTCCTGTCTCCCTGTGGTGCTAACCAGGGTCTTGGAGTTTGAGGTGGAGGCGCTTTCTCTATTTTTCTCAGAAGGCTTGCCCCTGATAGAGAGCCATCTAGCAGCCCGGTCCACTAACACAATGTGCCTTTATGATTTTATAATCCCTTGGTCCCATCTTAAATGAAGTTCGTCTCCACCCTGTTTTCTCGTTAATTGTAATTGCCTGAGGCATTCTGCTAACTTATTGTCTGTTAACATTGCAATTCCTCAGAGTCCTACCCATAAGGCCAATCCTCTTATCGCCCTCACAGTTCATATATTTTGAATGAAGATGGAATTTATGTCTCGCTTGGCACAATGCTCTATGAAACTTACAAACTTATATTTTACCCTCTTACATCTGACTCCTTCTGTCTGTGGTTGCTCACCTCTTCACCATACTGCCGAAATAGTTATTACATTCCATACAAAACATGCTCTGCATTTCATCAATCTCATTAACATTTTATGATATCCAACTTTGATCTCTTCTCTCTGACTATTTCTCTATTCATGAGCATATATACCTAATATAATAATAAATATTATATACTAATAGAGTCCCCACTACCAGGTAGAATTGTGCTCACAATCTCAGTGATGATGTTGGTCCTCAATTTCCTTTGGCATATTCTACTCAAATCTGGTACCATCTACAAGTTTGATTATATTTTTCAGTCCAAATAATACCTGTCTTTATTTTTCCAGTGTTCTATGGAAACAAACAAAATGGTTAGCCTTTGGGTGAAAAATTTTGGATTTTCACATTCTTCTGTATGCCAAAACAAGCGCTAGATATATCAATTTTAATATTAAAAAATAACAAAATACCAGTTATTAGAAGCATAAGAGAGAAAATATTTTTATAATCTAGAGAAAGGCCTTTCCACCTATGACACAAACACTAAAAACAATAAAGGAAAACACTGATAAATTTGACTGTGTAAACATTAAATATATGAAGGGCACTAGCAAAAACACCAACCAAAAAACTGCATAAACACATAACATGTTTTAGCATAAAAGCTAAGTGATTCTGAATAAAAATGAGGTAACTTCTTTAATGTAATAAGGTTTAGATACTTTGTAAGGAACACTTAGAAAAAAGATCCCTTTAGTAGAAATCTGGACAAAGGATATAGTCAAGTCATAAAAGAAGATATACAAAGGATGAGAATATATATACATATTCTCCCTACATATGTATATATATAAAGGTATTCAAATACCCAGGTAATCAAGGAAATGCAATTTTAAAAATGCTAAGACATTATTTCCAGCTTCTCCCATAACACTGAAACTTTCAAAGAAGGACTAAAACCCAGGGTTCAGGGAGGGTGCAGTGAAAAAGACAGTAACACTGGTGACAGGTGTAAGATGTTACAACTTTGAGAAGAACAGTTTTTAAAATACATGTTAAGGCTTAAAAGAGCCTCCCATTATATTTAATAATTGTAGTACTTGAAATTTATGGCAAGGAGATAATCCCAGAAGAGTGTGGTGGTATCATTTATACCAGCAGAAATCTGGAACCACCCCATCTGTACAGCAAAAAGGGTCTGGATAAAAGGTGGGGTAAAGACTTACAATGTAAAACTACCCAGGCACCTAAAGAGATGATGTATTTCTATATTCATTGACATGGAAAAAAGGTCCAGGTCCTATTACTGAGGAAACAAAAAAGTTGGGTCCTATCTGTATGTATATGTGAACCCCTTTATGTAAAATTACATATTGAAAGCTATATGTTAATAGATAATGCATAAAAAGATGAATGAAAGAATTTTTATTGAAATAGCAATTATTATCCCTAGTTGGTGGGGTTTTGGACGATTTTTAATGTCTCTTTCATATATTCCTGGATCATATTTTATTAAAGTTTACAACGTATCTGTGTCTGTTATAATAAAAATCATTCATGTAAATAGAAAATAAGAAAAAAAACAATTATGAATACTATATAGCAACCGGAAAAATGTTTATGATNATAGCAACCGGAAAAATGTTTATGATACTTATGAGAAAAAAAATCACAATAGAGTTGCATCAGCACTATGATCCTATCTTAAAAATAGTTGGGTTTACTGGTAAGGAATAGAAAAGAATTTTTTTTTTAAAAAGCAGGAGTAAATAATGAATATGTTCTTGGAGTGACACAATTGATTTTTCTTATAAACATGTCAGGTTTGTTCTATTACTTGCTCAATAAACATATTTTAATTAAATTTAAGTATACTAAGAGAATAGGTAGGACCTAAACATAGGAAGAAAGGCAGATGAATAGCAGGTGCTGCTGGTTTGGCAACAAAGAAAAGTGATCAGAAGAGAGTTATAAACTGCAGGAAATTTGGAAGAGACGTGGCATAGTTATAAAGTATATAACCTCAATCACACCCCCAAATCAGTCTATGGAGAAATTTCTTTCTGGCGATATTTAAAATAGCACTGATACAGAGCTGAAATGGTGAAAGAAAATAGCAACTCACTTTGTACCCTTTATCTAAGCCTCTTAGTCGAAAATATTTCCAATAATGATGACCACAGGGGAAACACATTCATTTAAATTTGTGTCAACACAAAACTCTCCAACATAGCCTTGGTCTCACAGAGTTGCCTGCAAATTAGTTATAACTCACTATGGACTTTTCCAGTCTAATTAAACAAACCCTGCCAGGCCAGCCCCTTCGTATGTCCATACCTGGGAACTCTGGTAATGAACTATCCATTGAATGTTCACACATATCTAAGAGTGTTTTGAATGCCTTATGGTCAAAGGCCCCTTGGGATGGAAGGAAGGGCTTCCAGGCCCTTGCTAAAGATTATCCTGGGGTTTAACAGACACAGGCTTCAGAGAAGACTTTGTACTGGACATAACCTTTTCTGCCTATTTCAAGCTTTTGAGCCTAGAAGAATCTCTGAGAACTAATCGGATGGAATCCCAGCCTCCAGACGCAGAAGATGCTTCTGGTTTCATGGGGACCGAATGCACAGCCTCTATGAGATGATAGCAAAATGCATTTATCCCTGACAGCTCAGGC
>NW_023227460.1:0-259 GCF_002007445.2 Ailuropoda melanoleuca
TGAATGAAAAGGTTCAGGATTTTCGAGGACTCAGCGCCCTTCTCATTGGTAATAAAGCAGAGCGTCCAGGTTAAACAACTCCAGCGAACAGCAGCCTTTTCACTGGGGACCCCGATCCACGTTGGGTGTAGGGGCCTGGGGAGGATCCAGCCCTTAGAACCAAGAAACAAAGTGTGAGGGGAAAGCCCTTGAAGTCACGACGGCCTTATGGAAGATGGAACAGGAATCAAGGGGCTTTGGTACCGTGAGTGAAACACGA
>NW_023227460.1:475-569 GCF_002007445.2 Ailuropoda melanoleuca
TCCAACAAAATGCTTGCTCCGAGGGAAATCCTGTCAAAACTGCTGGCGGCAATGGAACGAAAAGGCCCAAAAAACGTCCGTCAGAAACAACACC
>NW_023227460.1:810-996 GCF_002007445.2 Ailuropoda melanoleuca
TCCAGGAAAACACCTCCACCGAACAGCAGCCTTTTCACTGGGAACCCCGATTCCACATTGGTTGTAGGGGCTGGGGAGGATCCAGCCCTTAGAACCAAGAAACAAAGTGTGAGGGGATCCAGGAAAACACCTCCAGCGAACAGCAGCCTTTTCACTGGGGACCCCGATTCCACATTGGGTGTAGGG
>NW_023227460.1:1415-1637 GCF_002007445.2 Ailuropoda melanoleuca
CCCCGATTCCACATTGGGTGTAGGGGCCTGGGGAGGATCAGCCCTTAGAACCAAGAAACAAAGTGTGAGGGGAAAGCCCTTGAAGTCACGACGGCCTTCATGAACGGGGAGCAGGAATTAAGGTGCTTTGATACCGTGATTGAAACACGACGAACACAGCACTGAGAAACACAATTCAGCCAAAATCCGCTTCCAACGAATTGCTTGCTCCCTGGGGAAATC
>NW_023227462.1:0-793 GCF_002007445.2 Ailuropoda melanoleuca
ATATATAAAGACATTCAGAGGTAGAGGATGGAAACACTAGAGAAAGGAGGCTCCACTACAATCTTCTCTCCCTCAGCTTCTGAGGTGTTGAGGAGCTGGTTGAAATCCTACACAGAATCACCTTAAAAAATCAACCTTTACCTTTAAGGAAACTGCTACACTGCTGAAGTCCCAAACCAGAAATGGAAATAGTACCTTCAGCCCTGTCCTCAACATTTAATAATTTTGCTCACTCACATTCTGTCCCTTTCCCATGTTTTTTTTTTAAATTGTGGTAAAATACACATAATATAAAATTTGCCGTTTTAACCATTTCCACATGTACAGTTCAGTGGTTTTAGGTACATTCACATTGCTGTGCAAACATCATCACCAACCATCTCCAGAACTTTTTCATCTTTCCATACATAAAATCCATATCCTTTAAGCAATCCCTGCCATTTCTTCCTTCCCCCAGCTTCTGGAAAACACTGTTTGCTTTCTGCTTCTTTGAGTTGGACTATTTTAAATATTTCATGGAAGCGGAATTATGCAGTGTTGCTTCTTCTAACGTTGGCTTATTTCACTTAGTGTAATGCCCTAACGTTTCATCCATGTTGTCACATATGACAGGATTTCCTTCCTTTTGAAGGCTAAGAGTTTTCTATGTCTGTATATATTGCATTTCTTATTTTAAAGATAAGCATCTGTTGATGGACATTGAGGTTGTTTCCTCGTCTTAACTATTGTGAATAATGCTGAAATGAACATAGGAGTGCAAAGAATTCCTTGAGATCCTGATTTCATTAGTTTT
>NW_023227463.1:0-793 GCF_002007445.2 Ailuropoda melanoleuca
ATACGCAACTAATGAATCATCGAACTTTACATCAGAAACCACAGATGTACTGTATGGTGACTAACATAATATAATTTTAAAAATTTTTTAAAAATAAATAAAATAAAATAATGTGATTTGCCCTAATTACTGAGATTGGGGTGGCCCTCCTGAAATTCTGTGGCTGCCCCTAGTCCTGTCCCTGCAAGTGGCAATGTGGTCCAGTCTCTCCACCATGATGACCTACAAGGCTAGGTAGGTTGAGGGAAATGTGTGTGTTCTGTAGGAATAAGGCAATGCCAGTGGTTTTTATACTGAACCATAGCTTTCCTTACTTCTACCTGTCCCCACATTCCTGTCACCAGGGATAAGTTATTGCCACCCCTCCTGCTCACTACTCATGGGGTCCCTGTCACCCCAGAAGACCCGGGAGCTTTCCTCAAGACTGTTTCTCGGCTTCAACCACAGCTGACTTCCACCAGGCATAACACATACTGAGAGTTAAGCACAGGACACTTTTAGGATTCCACAAAAATGTTACCTTTTCTTTAAAAATATTATCCAAAGTGACTGCAGTGATAAAGAATATATAGCGAAGGACCAGTGTGGAGTATATTCGCCTTTACACTGACGCAGTTGTAAAATATGGTATTTAGTAAGTGTTTTATGGAAACTGTCCCAAACTACCTAAGACTCACAAAACCCACGAGTCCCTCCCCTCTTCCTTCTCCCAAACACCTCAGGGGGTGCCTGGGTGGCACAGCGGTTAAGCATCTGCCTTCGGCTCAGGGCGTGATCCCGGCATTCTGGGATC
>NW_023227464.1:0-793 GCF_002007445.2 Ailuropoda melanoleuca
AGAGTTCATGCTTAGCTGAATTCTGGGAACTTGGATTTGTTTTGCTTCTTGAGGATAAGTGAATTAATTCCTGCCTGGATGTAGAGAAAAATTTCATGTATCAAAGTATGGAGTTCTAATAAATGCAGTAAACCGATCTTCCATCTGATGCATCTGGAGCAACCGTTAATGCCGTGGGCTAAGCTGAGGGCTTTTCGTGATACCAAGTAAAATAAATGCACAAACAAAAGCATTCCCGTCTTCAAAGTCAGGATGGCCTGGGTCAAGAGATACCTTTTTCTTAAAAAATTGTTTCTAAATTTCATGTCTAGTATATATTTGAATGCAGAAATTATAAATTCATGTGTGGCCAAATCAAATCTGGGTAGTACCTGGGGTTTCTATCTTGCTTCAAAAGTTCAGCACTGTCTCTAGTTCAGCACTGTATTTCCTGTTCCCTTCTAGAATCTCTACCTTCATATTTAAATTTATATAAGGAATAAAATAAGCCATAGGCTAGATAAATAGGAGTATCTGTCTATCTGTTCATCCATCCTGTCCATCCATCCATCCATCCTGCCAATCTACTTATCTGTCCATCCATCCTGTCAAGCTAGGAATATCTGTCCATCCATCCATCCATAGATCCATCCATCCTGTCTGTCCATCCATTCATCCATCCATCCTATCGGTCCATCCGTCCTGCCAGTCTATCTATCCATCTATCCTGCCAATCTGTTCATCTGTCTATCCATCCTTGTCTATCCATCTGTCCATCTATATCTATCTGTCTTATCTAGATATCATCTATCAT
>NW_023227465.1:0-793 GCF_002007445.2 Ailuropoda melanoleuca
ATTGGATTGAAGACATAGGAAAAAGAAAGAAATGGTAGGTGGCATTAGGAATACATTAATAAAATATTAAATTCCAAGAAGATTAATTTGGACATGATTGACAGTATAGATTAAAAGGGGGAAAATCCCAAGAAATTCTATGAAAACCACCAGGCTGGAGTCAGGGGACTATTATAGATAAAGCATGTCTGGAATGTATCAAATGAATGTGATAAAACTTGTCATGAAATTCAGAAAAAAGGAAAGGAAACAATGGACAGAGCAATATACAGAGAAGTGGAGTCGGTTAAGCACATGGTTCCAGGAGTCTGTTTAATCGCATCTGTGCCAAGAAGTCCACGTGTAGATATAGATACATGACTTTAGAATGATTCTGTTGATATTTTGTCAATGACTTGTTACTGTATGAACCCATAGGTGACACAAAACTAGAGGGCATTCTAAGCAGTCTAATAGACGCTGACAACCTAAGAATATGAGATAAAATATATTTTAGGGCAAGATAGTGGAACATTCTTTAATTGGTTGAAGTATCCAACAGAATAAATGCTGAGTGGAGGTGGTTTTGGCTACAGGTATTCATGTGATAAAGATACATGGCACGGCTTGGTAAACAGCAGCAGGAAAACTCCATGAGTTCAGGGCTGATGTTCAGCCCCTGGCACAGTGCTTAGTGCATTATAGATACTCAATAAATGTATCTATAGGGAGGAAAGAAGAAATCTGGAAGAAAAGAGTGGGTGTGGAGTAGGATGGGGGAGACAGTATAAAGAACCAAATGGAAAGCAATCAA
>NW_023227466.1:0-793 GCF_002007445.2 Ailuropoda melanoleuca
GAGACTACCCCAGCTTCCTAGCTCCCCAAGGTCAGCCTTGTCTGCGAAATTACTAAAAAACAGCGAGTTGCATTATCTTTCAAGGGGATAAATCATCAAGTAATATAACAGCTAGATTGCCTCCAGTGCTGGTCCCCCAGGGTTACCCCCTTCTACTTTATCAGTGCCTTCAGTTGTCCTACTTCCCTCCCTGCCAACCTCCCAGCCTCCTCCCAACATTCTGGACATCAGCCCAGAAAGTTTCTTTCTATCCGCATGCTAAGAACCAGAGGCACTTGCCTCTAAGCCAGACTGTGGGAGCCTCAGGCAGCAGTGTACAAGTTAGGAAACTTCTTAATTTTTTAATTGTCTCACTTCATCTTTAAAGAACCTGTAGTGAATTTTCAATTCACAAATTAAAATTCTCAGGATTTCGCAGATAAGGGAAGTGAGCTGCGAAGAAATTAGAAGCAATGTTATAGAACTAGTCGAAGTCAGAGCCCAAATTTAAATGTGGGCAGTCGGATTCCAGCTCTGGGGCAGGGGATGGGCAGTAGGAGGTGGTGGGTACAGAGAACGGAGACTTTACCCCCACATGTGATGCTCTGATACGTGTTCCCCTAGTCAGTGGCATAGGCCAAGGAGGTCTTTCTGGTCACAGGAATTAAAGTTCACTAAAGCTCAATTAGAGGTGACCCACTAGTAATGGCAAAAAGCGCCAAGATAGCATTTGGACCATTTTTAATCCTAGCTGCTTCAGTCCTCGTGGACTGTTTGTTAATGGAGCTACACAGGGAGCAAGTACAGGTCAAAG
>NW_023227468.1:0-793 GCF_002007445.2 Ailuropoda melanoleuca
TGACGAGAGGATGGCACCTTCAGGCAGCCAGAGCAGGGGCCAGCAAACTGTTGCTGTAAAGGGCCAGCCTGATCATGAGTATTTTAGGCTTTGGGGGTCCTAGAGTCTCTGCCATATGTCCTCAACTCTGCCATCGTAGCACCAAAGCATCCACAGGCAATAGGTAAACAAATTAGTGTGGTTCCAGGGAAATCTTATTTACAGAGAATTAGTCAAACTCTAAACTTGGGTAACTCAATAAGCACAAGGCATGGAATGGGGAAGGAAAATGGCAGATCAGGCTGGAAGATCAGGTGAGGTAAGACTGGATCGTCAACCCCTTGAATGTCACACCAAAGAGTCTGGATGCTACCACCCTCAAGGTTCCGAGGAGTGACATGGTCAGAATTGTGTTTGAGAAGGACCACTCTTGCTACAGTTTGGAGCATGGATAGGAAAGAGTATGACAGATCAGGAGACAGGGAGTACAGTTAGGAGGCTGTCCTGACCCTAATGAAAGATAATGACATGAACAAAAATAGCCTCGAAGAGACAGAAGGAACAGATTAGAAAGTAAGGAGGTAAAACGAACAGGACAATTCCTGATTGCTATGGGGAGATGAGGAGGAGCGCCATATGACTCTGTATGCCGTGACTTCTCCGAAGGAAAAGAAAAAGAGTCTAGACTATATAGTTAAATCTGGTAAGCATGTCGACTGCAATGTTTAATCCAGTATTTTAACTTTATCCCCTTAGCTTCCTAAGGTTACTTTCCTGTCTTTCTCTGAATATTGCTTTTACCTGCTAACTCACG
>NW_023227470.1:0-264 GCF_002007445.2 Ailuropoda melanoleuca
AAATTTTGTTTCTCAGTGCTGTGTTCATCGTGTTTCACTAACAGAAAAAAGCAGCTTGATTTTTGTTTCACGGTCTATAAGGCCACTGTGACTTCATGGGCTTTATCTTCGCACTTTGTTTCTTGGTTCTAAGTGCTGGATACTTCGAAGGCACATTCAACCAATGGGGATTCTGGGTCACAATTGAAAACGCGGATGTTAGCTGGAGGTGTTTTCCTGGACGCTCTTCTTTAATACCAATAAGAAGGGCGCTGAGTCCTCGAA
>NW_023227470.1:595-1958 GCF_002007445.2 Ailuropoda melanoleuca
TTTCAGTCACGGTAAGAAAGCACCTTGATTTTTGTTTCATGTTCTATAAGGCCAACGAGACTTCATGGGATTTATCTTCACAATTTGTTTCTTGGTTCCAAGTGCTGGATACTTCCAAGTCACATTCACACAATGGGGAATCTGTGTCCCAATTGAAAACGCGGATGTTATCTGGAGGTGTTTTCCTGGACGCTCTTCTTTAATACCAATAAGAAGGGCGCTGAGTCCTCGAAATTCTTGAACGTTTTCATTTAGACTCCCTTATTTAAGTGAGATGATGTTCGTTGATATTTCCCTGGATTGTGTGGTGTCTCAGAGACCACTATGTGGCACTCTCGTCAGGCTTCCGTGAACACTTTCCCTCATGTTTCCCTATTCACGAAGGATGATGATAGTGCTAAGACGGCCACTGCACAGTGTTGTTTCTGACAGAAATGGTTTAGGCATTTTCGTTCCATTGCCACCAGCAGTTTTAATGGGATTTACCCATGAAGCAAACATTGCATTGGAGGCTGGTTTGGCCAAATTTTGTTTCTCCGTGCTGTGCTGATCGTGTTTCACTCACGGTAACAAAGCACCTTGATTTTTGTTCCACGTTCTATAAGGCCAAGGTGACTTCAAGGCATTTATCTTCACACTTTGTTTCTTGGTTTCAAGTGCTGGATACTTCCAAGTCACATTCACACAATGGGGAATCTGTGTCCCAATTGAAAACGCGATGTTAGCTGGAGGTGTTTTCCTGGACGCTCTTCTTTATTACCAATGAGAAGGGCGCTGAGTCCTCGAAAATCCNCCTCGAAATTCTTGAACTTTTTCATTTAGACTCCCTTATTTAAGTGAGATGATGTTCGTTGATATTTCCCTGGATTGTGTGGTGTCTCAGAGACCACTATGTGGCACTCTCGTCAGGCTTCCGTGAACACTTTCCCTCATGTTTCCCTATTCACGAAGGATGATGATAGTGCTAAGACGGCCACTGCACAGTGTTGTTTCTGACAGAAATGGTTTAGGCATTTTCGTTCCATTGCCACCAGCAGTTTTAATGAGAATTACTTATGAAGCAAACATTGCATTGGAGGCTGGTTTGGCCAAATTTTCTTTCTCAGTGCTGTGCTCATCGTGATTCACTCACGGTAACAAAGCACCTTGATTTTTGTTTCATGTTCTATCACGCCGATGTGATTTCAAGGGCTTTATCTTCGCACTTTGTTTCTTGGTTCTAAGTGCTGGATGCTTCCAAGGCACATTTACCCAATGGGGAATCTGGGTCCCAAGGAAATGCGGATGTTAGCTGGAGGTGTTATCCTGGACGCTCTTCTTTAATACCAATAAGAAGGGCGCTGAGTCCTCGAAATTCTTGAAC
>NW_023227470.1:2082-7994 GCF_002007445.2 Ailuropoda melanoleuca
TCCCTCATGTTTAACTATTCACGAAGTATGATGATAGTGCTAAGACGACCACTGCACAGTGTTGTTTCTGACAGAAATGGTTTAGGCCTTTTCGTTCCATTGCCGCCAGCAGTTTNCTCATGTTTCCCTATTCACGAAGGATGATGATAGTGCTAAGACGGCCACTGCACAGTGTTGTTTCTGACAGAAATGGTTTAGGCATTTTCGTTCCATTGCCACCAGCAGTTTTAATGGGATTTACCCATGAAGCAAACATTGCATTGGAGGCTGGTTTGGCCAAATTTTGTTTCTCCGTGCTGTGCTGATCGTGTTTCACTCACGGTAACAAAGCACCTTGATTTTTGTTCCACGTTCTAATAACACCATGTGATTTCAAGGGCTTTATCTTCGCTCTTTGTTTCTTGGTTCTAAGTGCTGGATATTTCCAAGGCACATTTACCCAATGGGGAATCTGGGTCCAAAGGAAACGCGGATGTTAGCTCCTGGTGTTATCCGGGACGGTCTTCTTTAATACCAATATGAAGGGCGCTGAGTCCTCGAAATTCTTGAACTATTTCATTTAGACTCCCTTATTTAAGTGAGATGATGTTCGTTGATATTTCCCTGGATTGTGTGGTGTCTCAGAGACCACTATGTGGCACTCTCGTCAGGCTTCCGTGAACACTTTCCCTCATGTTTCCCTATTCACGAAGGATGATGATAGTGCTAAGACGGCCACTGCACAGTGTTGTTTCTGACAGAAATGGTTTAGGCATTTTCGTTCCATTGCCACCAGCAGTTTTAATGGGATTTACCCATGAAGCAAACATTGCATTGGAGGCTGGTTTGGCCAAATTTTGTTTCTCCGTGCTGTGCTGATCATGTTTCACTCACGGTAACAAAGCACCTTGTATTTTGTTCCACGTTCTATAATGCCGATGTGACTTCAAGGGCTTTATCTTCGCTCTTTTTTTCTTGGTCCTAAGTGCTGGATGCTTCCAAGGCACATTTACAATGGGGTATCTGATTCCCTATTGAAAACACGGATGTTAGCTGGGGGTGTTTTCCTGGATGCTCTTCTTTAATACCAATAAGAAGGGCGCTGAGTCCTCGAAATTCTTGAACGTTTTCATTTAGACTCCCTTATTTAAGTGAGATGATGTTCGTTGATATTTCCCTGGATTGTGTGGTGTCTCAGAGACCACTATGTGGCACTCTCGTCAGGCTTCCGTGAACACTTTCCCTCATGTTTCCCTATTCACGAAGGATGATGATAGTGCTAAGACGGCCACTGCACAGTGTTGTTTCTGACAGAAATGGTTTAGGCATTTTCGTTCCATTGCCACCAGCAGTTTTAATGGGATTTACCCATGAAGCAAACATTGCATTGGAGGCTGGTTTGGCCAAATTTTGTTTCTCCGTGCTGTGCTGATCGTGTTTCACTCACGGTAACAAAGCACCTTGATTTCTGTTCCACGTTCTACAACGCCGATGTGATTTGAAGGGCTTTAACTTCGCTCCTTGTTTCTTGGTTCTAAGTGCTGGATATTTCCAAGGCACATTCACCCAATGGGTAATCGGGGAAAGGAAACACGGAATTAGCTGGAGGTGTTATCATGGACGCTCTTCTTTAAACCAATAAGAAGGGCGCTGAGTCCTCGAAATTCTTGAACTTTTTCATTTAGACTCCCTTATTTAAGTGAGATGATGTTCGTTGATATTTCCCTGGATTGTGTGGTGTCTCAGAGACCACTATGTGGCACTCTCGTCAGGCTTCCGTGAACACTTTCCCTCATGTTTCCCTATTCACGAAGGATGATGATAGTGCTAAGACGGCCACTGCACAGTGTTGTTTCTGACAGAAATGGTTTAGGCATTTTCGTTCCATTGCCACCAGCAGTTTTGATGGGATTTACCCATGAAGCAAACATTTTATTGGAGGCTGATTTGGCCAAATTTTGTTTCTCAGTGCCGTGCTGATCCTGTTTCACTCACGGTAACAAAGCACCTTGATATTTGTTCCACGTTCTATAAGGCCGATATGACTTCAAGGGCTTTATCTTCGCACTTTGTTTCTTGGTTCTAAGTGCTGGATGCTTCCAAGGCACATTTACCCAATGGGGAATCTGGGTCCCAAGGAAATGCGGATGTTAGCTGGAGGTGTTATCCTGGACGCTCTTCTTTAATACCAATAAGAAGGGCGCTGAGTCCTCGAAATTCTTGAACTTTTTCATTTAGACTCCCTTATTTAAGTGAGATGATGTTCGTTGATATTTCCCTGGATTGTGTGGTGTCTCAGAGACCACTATGTGGCACTCTCGTCAGGCTTCCGTGAACACTTTCCCTCATGTTTCCCTATTCACGAAGGATGATGATAGTGCTAAGACGGCCACTGCACAGTGTTGTTTCTGACAGAAATGGTTTAGGCATTTTCGTTCCATTGCCACCAGCAGTTTTAATGGGATTTACCCATGAAGCAAACATTGCATTGGAGGCTGGTTTGGCCAAATTTTGTTTCTCCGTGCTGTGCTGATCGTGTTTCACTCACGGTAACAAAGCACCTTGATTTTTGTTCCACGTTCTATAAGGCCGATGTGACTTCAAGGGCTTTATCTTCGCACTTTGTTTCTTGGTTCTAAGTGCTGGCTTCTTCCAAGGCTCATTCACCCAATGGGGATCTGGTTCCCAAAGGAAACTCGGATGATAGCTGAAGCTTTTATCCTGGACGCTCTTCTTTAATACCAATATGAAGGGCACTGAGTCCTCGAATTTCTTGAACTTTTTCATTTACACTCCCTTATTTAAGTGAGATGATGTTCGTTGATATTTCCCTGGATTGTGTGGTGTCTCAGAGACCACTATGTGGCACTCTCGTCAGGCTTCCGTGAACACTTTCCCTCATGTTTCCCTATTCACGAAGGATGATGATAGTGCTAAGACGGCCACTGCACAGTGTTGTTTCTGACAGAAATGGTTTAGGCATTTTCGTTCCATTGCCACCAGCAGTTTTAATGGGATTTACCCATGAAGCAAACATTGCATTGGAGGCTGGTTTGGCCAAATTTTGTTTCTCCGTGCTGTGCTGATCGTGTTTCACTCACGGTAACAAAGCACCTTGATTTTTGTTCCACGTTCTATAAGGCCGATGTGACTTCAAGGGCTTTATCTTCGCACTTTGTTTCTTGGTTCTAAGTGCTGGATGCTTCCAAGGCACATTTACCCAATGGGGAATCTGGGTCCCAAGGAAATGCGGATGTTAGCTGGAGGTGTTATCCTGGACGCTCTTCTTTAATACCAATAAGAAGGGCGCTGAGTCCTCGAAATTCTTGAACTTTTTCATTTAGACTCCCTTATTTAAGTGAGATGATGTTCGTTGATATTTCCCTGGATTGTGTGGTGTCTCAGAGACCACTATGTGGCACTCTCGTCAGGCTTCCGTGAACACTTTCCCTCATGTTTCCCTATTCACGAACGATGATGATAGTGCTAAGACGGCCATTGCACAGTGTTGTTTCTGACAGAAATGGTTTAGACATTTTCGTTCCATTACCACCAGCAGTTTTTATGGTATTTACAAAAGAAGCAAACATTGTATTGGAGGCTGGTTTGGCCAAATTTAGTTTCTCAGTGCTGTGCTGATCGTGTTTCACTCACGGTAACAAAGCACCTTGATTTTTGTTCCACGTTCTATAAGGCCAATGTGACTTCAAGGGCTTTATCTTCGCACTTTGTTTCTTGGTTCTAAGTGCTGGATGCTTCCAAGGCACATTTACCCAATGGGGAATCTGGGTCCCAAGGAAATGCGGATGTTAGCTGGAGGTGTTATCCTGGACGCTCTTCTTTAATACCAATAAGAAGGGCGCTGAGTCCTCGAAATTCTTGAACTTTTTCATTTAGACACCCTTATTTAAGTGAGATGATGTTCGTTGATATTTCCCTGGATTGTGTGGTGTCTCAGAGACCACTATGTGGCACTCTCGTCAGGCTTCCGTGAACACTTTCCCTCATGTTTCCCTATTCACGAAGGATGATGATAGTGCTACGACGGCCACTGCACAGTGTTGTCTGACAGAAATGTTTTAGGCATTTTCGTTCCATTGCCACCAGCAGTATTGATGGGATTTACCCAAGAAGCAAACATTGCATTGGAGGCTGGTTTGGCCAAATTTTGTTTCTCAGTGCTGTGTTCATCGTGTTTCACTCACGGTAACAAAGCACCTTGATTTTTGTTCCACGTTCTATAAGGCCAATGTGACTTCAAGGGCTTTATCTTCGCACTTTGTTTCTTGGTTCTAAGTGCTGGATGCTTCCAAGGCACATTTACCCAATGGGGAATCTGGGTCCCAAGGAAATGCGGATGTTAGCTGGAGGTGTTATCCTGGACGCTCTTCTTTAATACCAATAAGAAGGGCGCTGAGTCCTCGAAATTCTTGAACGTTTTCATTTAGACTCCCNGAGTCCTCGAAATTCTTGAACTTTTTCATTTTGACACCCTTATTTAAGTGAGATGATGTTCGTTGATTTTCCCTGGATTGTGTGGAGTCTCAGAAACCACTATGTGGCACTCTCGTCAGGCTTCCAAGAACACTTTCCCTAATGTTTCCCTATTCATGAAGGATGATGATAGTGCTAAGACGGCCACTGCACCATGTTGTTTCTGACAGAAATGGTTTAGGCATTTTCATTCCGTTGCCACCACCAGTTTTGATAGGATTTACCCAGGAAGCAAACATTTCNTTCGTTCCATTGCCACCAGCAGTTTTAATGGGATTTACCCATGAAGCAAACATTGCATTGGAGGCTGGTTTGGCCAAATTTTGTTTCTCCGTGCTGTGCTGATCGTGTTTCACTCACGGTAACAAAGCACCTTGATTTTTGTTCCACGTTCCATAAGGCCGATGTGACTTCAACAGCTTTATCTTCGCACTTTGTTTCTTGGTTCTAAGTGCTGGATGCTTCCAAGGCTCATTCACAAAATGGGGAATCTGGGTCCCAAGGAAATGCGGATGTTAGCTGGAGGTGTTATCCTGGACGCTCTTCTTTAATACCAATAAGAAGGGCGCTGAGTCCTCGAAATTCTTGAACGTTTTCATTTAGACTCCCTTATTTAAGTGAGATGATGTTCGTTGATATTTCCCTGGATTGTGTGGTGTCTCAGAGACCACTATGTGGCACTCTCGTCAGGCTTCCGTGAACACTTTCCCTCATGTTTCCCTATTCACGAAGGATGATGATAGTGCTAAGACGGCCACTGCACAGTGTTGTTTCTGACAGAAATGGTTTAGGCATTTTCGTTCCATTGCCACCAGCAGTTTTAATGGGATTTACCCATGAAGCAAACATTGCATTGGAGGCTGGTTTGGCCAAATTTTGTTTCTCCGTGCTGTGCTGATCGTGTTTCACTCACGGTAACAAAGCACCTTGATTTTTGTTCCACGTTCTATAAGGCCGATGTGACTTCAAGGGCTTTATCTTCGCACTTTGTTTCTTGGTTCTAAGTGCTGGATGCTTCCAAGGCTCATTCACAAAATGGGGAATCTGGTTCCCAAAGGAAACTCGTATGATAGCTGAAGGTGTTATCCTGGACGCTCTTCTTTAATGCCAATAAGAAGGGCACTGAGTTCTCGAAATTCTTGAACTTTTTCATTTATACTCCCTTATTTATGTGAGATGATGTTCGTTGATATTTCCCTGGATTGTGTGGTGTCTCAGAGACCACTATGTGGCACTCTCGTCAGGCTTCCGTGAACACTTTCCCTCATGTTTCCCTATTCACGAAGGATGATGATAGTGCAAAGATGTCCACTGCACAGTGTTGTTTCTGACAGAAATATTTTAGGCATGTTCGTTCCATTGGCACCAGCAGTTTTGATAGGATTTACCCATGAAGCAAACATTGCATTGGAGGCTGGTTGGCCAAATTTTGTTTTCTC
>NW_023227470.1:8118-8381 GCF_002007445.2 Ailuropoda melanoleuca
TTCTAAGTGCTGGATATTTCCAAGGCACATTCACCCAATGGGGAATCTGGATCCCTATTGAAAACGCGGATGTTAGCTGGAGGTGTTTTCCTGGATGCTCTTCTTTAATAACAATAAGAAGGGCGCTGAGTCCTCCAAATTCTTGAACTTTTTCATTTATACTCCCTTATTTAAGTAAGATGGTGTTCGTTTATATTTCCCTGGATTGTGTGGTGTCTCAGAGACCACTATATGGCACTCTCGGTGGCTTCCGTGAACACTTT
>NW_023227471.1:0-793 GCF_002007445.2 Ailuropoda melanoleuca
CAAATAAATAAACAAAAACTGTATGGTGTTTTGTTTTGTTTTGTTTTGTTTTTCAAATAAAATCTAAAAAAAAAAAAATGCTCCTCTTGTTTCCTTTGTCGTCAATGGCTGCTGTCCTTAAATGGCCTGGTGGGAACCATCGGGGGTATCTTCCCAGATACTCTCCCACCACAAGGAAAATAACAAGGATCCCAGAGACTTGTGAGAATTAAAGTGAGAACATATACAAAACCCTAGCAACACACGTGAACTTGAACCTGTCTGCCCTTCCTCTGTAGAGAGCCTCATGCAGGGCATGGCCCTTCAGCGGAGTTGCTGTTGCTAAGCAGGGTTGACTTGAGGAGAGTGAATTAATATAAACTTGGGCTTGATGGTAGAGATTCATAAGCAGTCCTTTAAGAGCATCTGGAGAGGGAAATGCTATCTCCTCAGGCCCTTTATGGCTCTAAACTGCCTCTCCGGCTCTCAGAGTCCATTCCACTCACTGGCCTCACAGAGCCCCAAGAGTCACCCTGGCAGCTCCTCATTTCAGACTAGACCGTCTGAGAGAGCTGCCGAGGAAACCCGCTTTGGGGGCATTTGGCCAGGCTTAGTGGTGAGTGGTGTTTTTTCAAATTCAATGTCTGGGTCCCCGAAGAGTGGAGTCCTCAAAACACTGCAGCCTGGGAAGTTACCCCTAAATACCGCCACCAAGGACAGTAGGGGTAGGAATATACGCTGCCCCTGCTGGCAAGGGGTCACCTGTTCCCTCTGCAAGCGGTCAACCCGCTAGACGGACGCAGCCCCTGGTGCT
>NW_023227472.1:0-2012 GCF_002007445.2 Ailuropoda melanoleuca
CTGCTTGTGCTCCCTCTCTCGCTGGCTGTCTCTCCCTCTGTCAAAAAACAAATAAAAAATCTTAAAAAAAAAAAAACAAAGACACTGTTAGTGAAAACAGGAGTGCCCGGCTGGCTCCGTTGGTGCAACTCTCAATCTCGGGGTTGTGATTTAGAGCCCCATGTTGGGTGTAGAGATTACTTAAAAATGAAATCTTTAAAAAAAAGTGAAAACAAGCTCTACGATGAGAGAAAATATTTGCAAATCATAGATGATAAAGCACTTGTATCTAGAATATGGGAACGACTCATATTCAATAGAAAACCTGATTTAAAAAAAAATGGACAAGAGTGGGCTGCGTGGGTGGCTCTGTTGGTTGAGCGACTGACTCTTGGTTTTGACTCAGGTCATGACGTCAGGGTCATGAGATCCAGCCCGATGCCTGGCTCTGCATTCGGTCAGGAGTCTGCTTGGGATTCTCTCCTTTTCCCTCTGCCTCTGCCCCCTCCCTGCTTGTGTGCACGTGTGTGGGCTCTGCCTCTAAAAATAAGTCTTAAAAAAATGAGCAAGAGATTTTAAGATATTTTACCAATGAAGATCTACAGATGGCCAAAAAGCACATGAAAAAATACTCAACATTACTAGACATAAAGGAAATGCAAACTAAAACCACAGGCCTGTTACAATGCCTAAAACTACAAAGGCTGGTATGTCGAATGTTGGCAAACATGAGGGGAATTGGGACTGTCATACGGTGCTGGTGGGAATATAAAATGGCACCACCGCTCTGGAAAATCGTGTGACAGGTCCTTAATGTAAAAGGAATCTAGTGTGATTGCCATTCCCCTCCTAGACGTTCCTCCAGGAGAAATGGCAGCGTCTGTCCATCCAGACTTGTAGTCCCGTGTTGTGAGAAGCTTCTCTGCGACAGCCAGGAGCTACNCCAGCAGCTACAAGCAAACACCCATCAAGGTTGCAGTGTGGCCGTCCTGTGGAATACAGCTCAGCAACAGAAAGGAATGTGCCACCCCCACGGGCGCCACCACGCGGATGCATCTCAAAATACTTGTGCCGGACGAAGGAAGACCAAAAAGCCAAACGGAAAACACGTGCTGTGGAAGTCCGAAACGTGCAGTGCATACAGTGCGGTGACGCGACCAGACCAGAGTGGCCTGGAGGGGGTGGGGCGCGGTGCGGGAGAGGCAGGAAACCCTTGGGCTGGTGGAGACGTTCGTGGGTGCGTGTGCGTCAACACCTGTCAGACTGCCTGCTCTATATGTGTGCAGTGAATTGTAGGGCGAGCACCCTTCAAAAACCGTTAAAAGACCGCAATCCATCCATCCATCGGGGCTACAAACCCATATCGAATATGACCTAGCAGTTCTGCTCTGAGGAGCCCACCCATGTGGAAACTGCCCACGCCTGTCACAAAGCCCAGAGGAGTTTTATTCACAGTGGCCTCAACCTAATGCCCATCAACGGGTGAACGGAAAACGGAGTNAGAGTTGAGACCTCAAAGCCTAAAATGTTTATTATCTGGCCCTTGACAGAAGGGGACTGCTGACCCCTGAACTATGCATGAATAAATAAATCACCTCGAAACCTTTGTGCTCCGAGAAAAAAGCGAGACACCGAAGTCCACAGATGTGGTTAGAGACAAGTGGCTCGGTGGTTGCTGGGCGGGGACAGGCAGGGACCGGCTGCCCACGGGCTGGGGGGGCACTCTCTGGGTGACACAAGTGTTCTAAAACAGCCCTGAAAATTTGCTAACTCCCACCCAACTGTTTAGCATGGCGACTGTCACAGTATGTAAATACGTCTCCGTGACGCTGTAAACATTCGGGGACTACATTTTACACATCCCTGTTCTCCGCCACCTGTACGGGAAGCTTAGGGCTCCATAAATAGTTGCTGATTTAATTGAGTAGCGTGTACAAGAATTAAAAAAAATTTTTTAAGATGTTATTTTTATTTTTTTAAAGATTTTATTTATTTATTTGACAGAGATAGAGACAGCCAGCAAGAGAGGGAAC
>NW_023227473.1:0-793 GCF_002007445.2 Ailuropoda melanoleuca
GCGTTTACTAACTTGGCTGGAGAAAAGTACACCACAGAAATGACTAATGGAAACATATTTTGTTCTAAATAATATCCTTTGCCTTGTTCTCCTTAAACTCACATTTTATATTTCTAACAGATGAAATTAAATCACATATTCATCAAATCCGTATTGAGGGCCTACTCTGTGCCAGGCATTCTGCTAGGCCTTGGGAATATGGCAATGAACAGAACAATCATAGCTGCTGGCTTCCCAGAGCTCACAAGACTCCTCTTTACCTTTACATCAGACTGAGGTCCTTGAAATAAAGGCTCCATCGTACTAGGTTCCCTGGGCGCTACCGCGACGTCGTGAGCTTTCTTGATCCCTGTTATATCCTGAGAACCTCAGCACACCAGTGCCAAGTAGTCGTGCCTTGGGAGTGGGGATTGACTTGATATTTGCAGAACGAACCTGTTCTGGCTCTGATTCTCCGTAGTTCTTCCCGAAAGATTTCAAGTGTTCAGGAGTTTTTGTTGTTAGAGCTGAGCACCACAGATCAACCTGCTGGTGGTTCCTTGAAGTCGTCTTGCCTCCTGACACTTGCTGTGCATTTTGTAGTTTTTCTCTGCCCTGTCAGCTCTTGGGTGTTAGGATTTTCATCTCCATGTTCCCGTGTGCACTTAAATTTCATTCCACCGTCACACCTTTGCATCCAGGGGAGGAAGATTGTTGCTCACCTCCAAGTCTCATTACAGCGCTTTTTCTTTAAAGACCTCATTAGTCTTAGTGGTGATAGGCTCCCCTGGTCTTCATTCACTTTGCTGTTACT
>NW_023227474.1:0-793 GCF_002007445.2 Ailuropoda melanoleuca
CATTGCACATCTTTTGTTGTTTCAATCTACCATTACTGAGTATTTCTAACATGGAGACCACTTAGTAACATGCTAGAATCCCGAAATTCTAGAAGACAGTGTTTGTTCACTGCTGATCCAATCATGGAAAAAAGCCTGGTAAGTGGTACGATCTCAAGAAGTGTTTGCTGTATGGATGAATAAATTAATAACATAAGGGTAACTATGACAAGATAGGGCTTGCCACCAGCCTGAAAAATCTTGAGCTACCTCCAATGTCTTTTTAGTGAAATGAGCTATTGGCTGAAACAGCAGCCTTTTCTAGCTGGCCCAGGCAGGTGGGAGCACTTTCAAGATGGCAGGACAGATCTGCCTCCCAATGCCTTCGTCTCTAGAGCTGTCACGTTGCAAAAATGTCAGGAGCCATCCAAGGGAAGCAACCAGCTGAAGCTATGAGAGGCGGGCTCTGCTCTGAAGCACAGGAGCCAGCAGGAATGGCCACCATGGTACTACTTATAAAACTCAGGAGAGTGCGTGCCTGGGGGGCTCAGCCGGTGAAGCAGCCGCCTTCGGCTCAGGTCATGATCCCGGGGTCCTGGGATTGAGCCCCACGTTGGGGTCCCTGCTCAATGGGGAGCCTGCTTCTTCCTCTCTCTCTGCAGCTCCCCTCGCTTGTATGTGCACTCTCTCGAAAAAATAAAAATAAATAAATAAAATCTTAAAAAAAGAAAGAAAGAGAGGAAAAAAAAAGAAAAGAGAAAAGAAATTGGCTTCAGTTTGAAACTTCCCTGGGATTTTGTGTTTTTTTTTTTTT
>NW_023227475.1:0-793 GCF_002007445.2 Ailuropoda melanoleuca
GTGTGTGTGTGTGTGTGTGTGTGTGTGTATGTGAATTTGTCTTATTCTTTCATTTGGGACGTATTCCTCTGTCTCCTCATTTTGTCTAGTTCTCTGTGTTTGTTCCTATGTATTAGATAGGTCAGACATTTCTCCTGGTCTTGAAAGTACTGTCCTTGTGTAGAAGAGGTTCTGTTGTCCCCTTTTGTGTAATGCTTCTGATTACAGAACCAGGCACTCCAGATGTGTCCCCTGTGTGGGCTGCAAGTGCCCTCTCCTTGTGGCTGAGCCATGATTGCTGTAGGCCCACTGGTGGGTGGGGCTGGCCTTTAGCCTAACTGGCTGTAATAACCCACTTTGCTTGCTTAGGTTCACTGGGCAGGGTTTATTCCCATGCTATTGAGAAGCATGGCCACAGCCACTGTAGGCTTGCTTGTGGTTGGGGCTAGCACTCAGCCTAGCTGTCTGCAGTCAGTGTTTGTGACAGCTACAAATGCACCCAAGGGCAGGGCTTGCTCCCTGAGTATCCAGCTAAGAGGCCTGGCTGTAGGAAATTCCAGTACATTATGTGCGAGGTTATCCTCCTCCCTGTCCAGGACAGGAGTCACTTTGGAGGGCCACTGGTCCTGTCCAGGGCTGCCTACCGGGTCTGGTTGGGCAGGAACCACTTTGGAGGGGTACCTGTCCTGGCAGGTAGATTGAAAGGAGCAGATCTGCTGGGGAATGCTGGGGAAGGACACTCCTTACTAAAGGGTAGATGGAGCATATTAGAACTATCTCCCACAAGTATCTGGCTATCTAGTCTGGGGAAGGG
>NW_023227476.1:0-793 GCF_002007445.2 Ailuropoda melanoleuca
CCCCCCCAGACTCTTTATATAAACATAGAGAATAAACTGATGGTTACCAAAGGGGAGGTTGGTGGCAAGGGTGGTGAAATAGATGAGAGGGTTTAAAAAATAAATAAATAAAATAAATGTCTGTATAGTTGCCCATTGTATGATATATTACAATCTATTTACCAAGCCTGTGTTATTTGACACTTAATAATATACATTAACACATGAAATTTGGACTATCCCATAAAATCAAGGTTACATGGATAACATTTGAGTTTTGTTTCATGCTTTGGTTTATCTCAGAGACGTTAGTGGTAAATTTTCAGAGTTAAAGGGGTTAAAGGAGGACATAATTTTTAAAGCCAGTAATCCCAGGCAGAGCGTATCTCAACAGGGCCACTTCTATTTAGCGTTTAATGAAAGGGCTTAGAAAATTGATTCAAGTGACTGACTAGTGGAAATAAGCTTAGGAAATGTTAAGCACCTACGATTTCTTCATTTAAACAAAGCCTTGGTTGGACTCCAGAGGGAAAGCAAGTCATCTTTTGAAATGTAGCTGATGTAAAGAAGTAAAGAAAGGTTAAAATAAAATACCTGCATTTGTTGGCCTTAGTTGAGCTTGAAGGATCAAGCAATTGACCCATGTGAGTGGGACAGAAATCCCATTGTCCTCACTAGTACCCGCAGAGACGTGTGTTGTAACCACGGTTTTCACATTTAATAAGGTAGTGTGCAAAAAAATTAGCTTTCGCTAATATCATGTGACTCAGGGTTCTCTAAACTTTTTCTCTCATGTAAAAAAATACTGAGTTGC
>NW_023227477.1:0-793 GCF_002007445.2 Ailuropoda melanoleuca
ATCTTCTGTTTTAATCTTGCCTCTGTATATCCTTTGACTTTTACCAAATATCACATGAACAGTGACAATACCTCTAACTGCTGTCTTCTCCCCATCACTCATCCCTTAAAGACATTCTCCATGGTGCTGCCACGGTGACCCATCTAGAGCTCCGATCTAACCACCTGATCAAAACTGTCTATGTCCCTCAGCATTTGACATATGTAATGGGCCTTCTTGATCTGACCCCTAATTCTCTTTCTTGTCTCTCTCCTTCTTCCAATTCAACCTCTACAAACAATTGTCTTCATTTTCTTCATCTTCTATCTTTATGTAGAATGACCTCCCCTCACTGTCCCACAATAGTCTTCCAAATCCATTTTCAGGTGTCACCTTCTCTATGAAGTCTTCCCTAATTCCTTCTCTGAAGATAGCATAAATTACTCTCAAATTTCTTGCCTGCTTACATCTCTATTCTGGCACATACTATGCTGTATGTGCTCATTGTTTTTATTTGTTTATCTCTTCCACTTGACTGTGGCTTCTGTGACGGTGGGAGACTTTTCTTTTCCTCTTTCCAACATATCTTTGCAGTTCCTGGTATGGTACCAGTCAGTAAAGAGTGCTTATCCAATGCTTCTTTTGTTGTTGAAATAAAGTGTTAAAACCACAGTAAAATACTGCTCTTATGCAATATTTAAAAACTGGAAATTCTAGCTTTATAAAATGAAAGTGACTGACTGGTGAAGAAGATCTGAAGGATGCTTACAAGCCTTTTATGTGCTTTTTTATTAGGTCTGAGTATCTCCTAATT
>NW_023227478.1:0-793 GCF_002007445.2 Ailuropoda melanoleuca
CTCCCCCCAAGAAGTCTGTAGTGCCAGGGTTGGCACTGAGTCCCCTGGATCCTGACAAATGAAGGCATTCTGCAAGGGTCTCTACTCTCACTGGGCCTTCCAGGCTCAGCCTGCAGCTGCTCCTACCCGATTAAGCTCTATGAAACATAGATTTTGCCAAATCACTTTCATTCTGAAAATCTTGTGTGAAATCTTAACACTTCAGCCTGATGTGCAAGGTCTCCACAGATTTTCTGCAGTGGACTTTTCTAATCTTATGTCCTATTACATCTCTTCCTACACAGTATGCCCAGAACATCAAAAAAACTCACTATTCCCCTCATCTAATTCCTGCTTTCTGACCTCTATGCTTTTGCTCCTGCCCAACTTGCACAAATCTTCTTCTTCACTAAATGTCAAAATCTTCACATTCTTCCAAGTCCAATAAAAATGTTACCCCTCCACACATCCCAACCTGATCTCCTTGCTTCAAAGCAACGCTTCTACCACCAGCACCCCTGTGGCACGTCATCTGAGCCTGTTCTAGAATGGTCCTATGCATGCATCACCAGACTGTTGGCTCTTGATTGAAAGATCCAAGAACGCTCTCATCTTAAATTATTGTTGAACAAAAGAATGAAGTGGTTAATTAACATTAAATGATTTTTTAGAATCAAACAGAAAGGATATCTATATATTTTATAAGCTCCCAACACAGAAAAAGTGCTCAAATAGTCATTTATGTGTGACTTGAACAAGAGAATGAATGGATTGATTGTTACGAACCCACAATTCACTTGGTGATTGGTTAGGT
>NW_023227479.1:0-793 GCF_002007445.2 Ailuropoda melanoleuca
CTCTCCTAAATACTAGATTCAGTGATGGATGTCTTTTAGACAGAATAATTTTGTTGACATGTTTTTCTTTCTCAGACTGTTTCCTAGAAGTTGTTCACCATTATCTTGCTAATTTAAGCTTCTCAGGACCTGTGACAGCCTAAATTTTGTTATAGTGTAATTTTAGAGTTATATTTTCCTTACTGCTCCAGGGGTTTAAATATCTGGATGTAATCAAACTAGACTAGATAATAATAGCAGGATACATTTATTGAGCGCTTGTTATTTACAGGTACTATGCTTAGTGTTTTCCACATATCAATCTTCTCAATAACCATATGAGGTAGGTCTTTATTAATTAACCGCATTTACAAATATGACAACAAAGGCGTGGTTTACAAGCATCATGCTCAAGGTTGCACAACTAGTCCCTTCTGGAACTGAAACTCATATTGACTAAAAAACTCTAAATAAGGAATTTTATCTAACTTCTCAGTTCTTGAATAATTAAAAGAAATATACTTGGGAAATATTAATAAACTAAAAATAGAAATAAATTACCAGCTGTCATGATCCTCTCATAGCTCACAGATTGCACCCTTCTAACATATAAATACACATCAACAACAAACATTTGGCTGTGCTCCAATGTCAATTAGAAGAAATGCAGAATAGAGAACTCTACTTGAGCATTTCAAATTCATAATCCTAGTCTAGTATTGCCCCCACAAATACCTTTTTCTCCTCCAGAGTAGTGATGACTGGGGATTACTTAATTTACCCTTCCTCCCTCCCTCCCTCCCTCCCTCCCTCC
>NW_023227480.1:0-793 GCF_002007445.2 Ailuropoda melanoleuca
AGTGTATGAGTTTAGAAGTACTCTATGTACTCTATCTATAAAATTCAGATGATTACAGCCTCTTCCCTTTATTTCTGTTGAGCATTTTATGGAGATAAAAGTTCTGAAAAATATTGTTGTCTTGATTGTGATCTGGACACACTTAGAGGACACTCTTCTTTGTAGTTGTCCTTACTTCTCCACACCTGTGATTCACAAGGCTACTCAGTGGGTTCAGTACTTAGTCAGATGTGTTCAGCATGTCTCTGGCCTACCAACTAACTCTGTGGGAGGACAGCTGTTCAATTCTTACTACCATACTGCCACAACACATTAAGTAACAACTTTCATTTTCAAATATATTTTGAACATCTATAATGAGATCAAATGAAAAAAGAGAAAATTTCAGTGATTATACAGATACCCTCTGGTATAAAAAGTATTTATATATATTTATATATATTATATATACATAACTTTTGTTACATATGTTATAATATATATTATATATTATTACATATTACATATGACATTTAATTTTATATATAGTTGAATCATATATATATATATATACACACACACACACACACATATATGGGAGGAAGACACTTAACAGATAGCTTTTCTTGTGTAAAGAAAATCACTCAGAGAACAACCTGAGAAGACAATAGGTACGGAGAGGTCCTGAGAGTACAATATCACAGGTAGACAAGAATCTTCAGAGAGAAGACAGCCAAAGAAAGAAAGAAAGACTCCTTTTGATGGGGATGTCTATTTTTCAATCTCCGATTACTGTTGTAATACTTGTCTGTTC
>NW_023227481.1:0-1238 GCF_002007445.2 Ailuropoda melanoleuca
CTTCTTTTACAGAAGAAACCCCATACCAATTAATAGTCAGGACTATAAAACCCTCACTCAGAGGGGTAGATAATCACTAATCTACTTTACATCTCTTTGGATTTGCCTATTCTGGACATTTCACATGAAGAAACTCATATCAGATGTGGCCTTTTCTCTCTTGCTTCTGTCATTTACCACGTTTTCAGGATGCATCAGTGTTGTACCATGTAAATGGACTTATGACTGAATAATGTTCCATGGTATGGATATACCACATTTTATTTACCCATTCATCAGTTGATGGGCATTTGGGTTGTACCCACTTCGGGGCTATTGTAAACAATACTATGAATATTTGTGTACAAGTTTTTGTGCGGGTGTATGTTTTCATTTCTCTTGGGTATTGCCACAGAGTGGAATGTCTGGGTCGAATGATAAATCTATTTTTAACCATTTAAGGAACTGCCAAACTATTCACCAAGGTGCCTGCTCCATTTGACAATTCCACCAGCCATGCAGAGTCCCAAACTTTCCACACCTTTCCCCACATTTGTTACTGTCTGTCTCTTTGATTATGGCATCTTAGTGGGTGTGAAGCAGCATCTCATCATGACACACGATGTCTTTCCATTTATTGAGGTTTTCTTTTAATTTCTTTCAATCGTGCTTTATGGTTTTCAGTATACGGTGGGCACGCCTTCTTCTTGCGGCCAGGCAGTTGACAACTCTGCCTTAGCCTTCGTGTTCTGCTATACAGAGCCTCGAGATGAGCCAGAGGCAAGAGTTTAGGGCCTTCCTAGGTTACTACCAAACATGGGGGGAGGCCTAAGCATGCATACCACCTATACCTGCACGTGGCCTTGTGGATTCCCCAGAATATGTCAGAATTTTCCAAAACCCCCATGGATGCCTCAAGTTCCCAGTCTTCCTTTTTAAGCATTTATTCTTTTTCCTACCCCAACTGTTACCACCTCCCCCCCTCAGGCAGCCTCAAAGCTAAACTCCTGCCCCTAAATATTTTTGACAAATGACCTTGAAAAAAAAGACTTATTACTGGATGAGCTATGAGTCGGAACATAAAAGGAGCCTGTGAGTGGGGTGCTCCAGGGAACCACAAGATAAATCAAATAACTATTCTCTAGTCGTGAGGCTTTGAAGGAACTCCAACTCCCAACTGTCCTCTCTGGTGGCTTCCAGGGTGCACAAGTACACTGTGGTTGTGGGCAGAGCTCAAGAGAGGAACGGGGATAAGGTAA
>NW_023227481.1:7888-9410 GCF_002007445.2 Ailuropoda melanoleuca
TTTTAAATGGAAGAAGAGATCAAAATAAACAAAATAGAGGAATGGGGAGTTTGCAGAAAAAACAAATGTAAAATTTAAAAGCTATCCCTAATACCCTCAAAGAGGTAAGAGAAACTATTGAATTCACAAGAGGAAAGGATGCTCAACAAAGAAATTAAGAGAATTCTCAGAAAAATTTTGTGAAACTTCATCTATTAGAGGAACAAAAGTTAATCACTAATTAGACTAGA
Source organism: Ailuropoda melanoleuca (assembly GCF_002007445.2). Classification (NCBI taxonomy): domain Eukaryota; kingdom Metazoa; phylum Chordata; class Mammalia; order Carnivora; family Ursidae; genus Ailuropoda; species Ailuropoda melanoleuca. Next base: position 8,119 of record NW_023227481.1, read on the forward strand.
CTTACATTACCATTTCTCCCCCCTCTGGATTTTTAAATGTTATGGATTCTTGAAACTCAAGATAAAGAGACTCATATCTGTTCCATAGATGTCAAGTACAGGAAAGACCAGGATAAAGTAAGCATATCCTGATTTGCCTGGACAGTCCGTGGTATCTTATATGGACACTCTACTGATGGGGCAGCCCAATGCTAACAAGGAGGATTACCACAGAACCCACCCCAAAACTTGACCACTGTCCCTTCCATAAGGACAGTTCTCTTCCCCTTGGGGGAGTGTGATGACCAGAAGCTTTGGACTCTTTCATACTGGTGTCCTTTATCAGTTATTAACAATGAAAATCCTAGTCTCAAATTTTCAAAACCCCAGGACAGATTCACAAACTCAAAACATGTTGTCTCAAAAAAGACTCATATTAACCTCTGAAGAATATCACGGGTTGCCTTCATATGGTATACAGGTGGAAGCCATGTGCTCTGAAAATGGTGGCAATTTCACAGCTCTGTCATTGCACACCACAAATCGTGTGCCCATAATCAGAGCCAAGATGTCCCAGACACTCTCTGCCCAAGAGGAAGTGAGAGAACATGNTCCAAGAGGAAGTGAGAGAACGTGTGAAGAGCCCACCCCTGCGACTAGCACCTAGACCTCACTCAAGCTATGCTGCTTCCTCCTTACAAAGAATGCAGATCCCTCCAATTCTGGCACCTTCCCCTTGGGACAGCAGGTGCTACTGCACTCTGGCTGCCCTGCATGCACCTAAAACTCCTCCTGTGGGAAATTCCAAGCCTCCAAATATTCACAGAGCTCATGAGAGGAGGCCGGGCCGATCTCAGAATAATAGTCTTTTTCTGTCACCTGCTGGAGAAGGCCGGGTCTCCACACAGAGCCTTTCACCCCGGTCTGTGTAAGCCAAGTCTAAATTCAATTACTGTGAAATTAACTGAGCATTAAACAAAAAATCCCAACCTGGTAGTCGTCACTGCTAATTAACTGGTTCCCACTCGCTGCTGCGGCCTGCCTTTCAACAGTGCGCTGACAAGGAGAGCTGTCAAGCACTTGCCCACAGGGTAGGCTTGAGCTGCCGTGACTTGATTTGAACTGACAAGGCACAGCAAGCTAATATCAGAGCCCTCTTCAGGCAACCCACGTGATGCTGGAAGGGAACTCATGGAATCCGCAAGGCCATGGAGACAGACTTCCCTAGACACAGACAGAGATGGGTTGGGGCCAGGGTGGGGTGGTCAGAAAGGAGGATGATGGCCCTGAAAGAAATCAGGGCACAGAAATGG
>NW_023227482.1:0-793 GCF_002007445.2 Ailuropoda melanoleuca
CGGGATCACGCCCTGAGCCAAAGGCAGACGCTTAACCGCTGTGCCACCCAGGCGCCCCTAATTCTTTTTTTAAAGATTTATTTATTTATTTTAGAGAGAGCGCACACGCGAGCAGTGTTAGGGGCAGGGGGAGAGGGAGAGAGAGAGTCCTCCAGCAAACTCCCTGCTGAGTGTGAAGCCTGACTGGCCTCAATCCCAGGACCCCAAGATCACAACCTGAGCCGAAATCAAGTCAGCCGCCTCACTGATTGAGCCACCCAGGCACCCCTAGAGTATCAATTTTTGACCCTTAAAGATCTTATTTCAGATAACTTCAGTTAAAAGTTTAGTAATTTAGATCAAATTTGAACACACTTAGGAGAATGCTACCCTTCCACTTAAATGAATGGCATTGGCCAAGCCCCTTAATCTGTTTGAGTCTCAGTGTTTGCCATTAAAATGGGAATGACTTCACAAAATCGTTGGAGGACTAAATGAGAACCTGTGTAATGTTCAAGTATCAGGGACCTAATCAACATTTAACAACAATGAATTATTGTTTTATTATTTCTAATAAATGAAATCTTGGTCCTTCTTCTTTCCTTTTCTAGTCGGCAAATCTTTATTGGGTGTTCACTGTGTCACACATATTCTGGTAAGTGCCGGAAAAACAACCATGAATAAGGGAGACACTATTTTTGTCCTTCATGAGTTTTCCTTGACTCCCTCATTGGAGACATCCTAAACTAAAACCTGTTAATTGAGGGACTTCCTTAGATAGACACACACACACACACACACACACACACACACA
>NW_023227483.1:0-793 GCF_002007445.2 Ailuropoda melanoleuca
TACCTGTGCTATGGCCTCAGTTTGTGCTCAAGTGCCAGCAGTTTTACCCATCATTGGTTCTGAACCATCAGTTGCACTTTTAGAGCACAGCCTTTCACAAAGTATCTTTCATTGACTTTTAATCCCACTATATGCTCTTCCTTAGAAAAGAGAATTCAACTGCTTAGATTTGGAAAATGCTGCATACTATAATCCCTCTTAGAAATTAACTCTATTTGTTAGTATATTAAGGGTTTGAAAAGTACCAAAGTAATTAAGAAAAGGGAAACTATAAAACTGTTTAACAAATGTTCCAAAAACATATCTACATAACCTCTTTAATGAAGAGATTAAACAGATGTCAAAGCACATACTTGAAAAACATTAATGTAATAAAACCTCATCTTTAATATGAAGATTCCAAGTTGCCTCATAGAAGAGCCACTCTTCTTTTTGACTTTGCATTTTTCTTTCATTAAATCCTTACTCTAGTTGTTAATTATCTGACTGCTATTAAACAAAAATACAATCTATAAAAAAGAGTTTATAATTTCTCTTTGGGAGAAAACATATCAAAATGTGAAGAAATATACGGTCATCTCAGTAAGACAGGAAACAAATAAGATAAAACTATAGTAAAACAGGCAAAATGATTTGCAATCAAGAAAACCTTAAAAGATTGACTAAAAACAGTAAAATGAAGGGCGCCTGGGTTGCTCAGTTGTTTAAGCCTCTGCCTTTGGCTCAGGGTGTCATCCCGGCATTCTGGGATTGAGCCACACATCAGGCTCCTCTGCCGGGAGCCTGCTTCTTC
>NW_023227484.1:0-326 GCF_002007445.2 Ailuropoda melanoleuca
CCCAGGGAGCAAACATTTCGTTGGAAGCGGGTTTTGGCCGAATTGTCTTACTCAGTGCTGTGTTCGTCGTGAATCACTCACGGTATGAATACACCTTGATTCCTGTTCCACATTCGATAAGGCCGTCGTGACTTCAAGGGCTTTCCCCAACACTTTGTTTCTTGGTTCTAAGGGCTGGATCCTCCCCAGGCCCCTACAACCAATGTGGAATCGGCGTACCCAGTGAAAAGTCTGGTGTTCGCTGGAGGTGTTTTCCTGGACGCTCTGCTTTATTACCAATGAGAAGGACGCTGAGTCCTCGAAAATCCTGAACCTTTTCATTCATT
>NW_023227484.1:414-740 GCF_002007445.2 Ailuropoda melanoleuca
CACTCTAGTCAGGCTTCCACGACCACTTCCCTCATGTTTCCCTATTCATGAAGGGTGATGATAGTGCTAAGACATTCCCTGTACGGTGTTGTTTCTCACGGACGTGTTTTGGGCCTTTTCGTTCCATTGCCGCCAGAAGTTTTGACAGGATTTCCCCAGGGAGCAAGCATTTCGTTGGAAGCGGGTTTTGGCCAAATTGTCTTTCTCAGTGCTGTGTTTGTCGTGTTCCTTTTACGGTACCAAAAGACCTTGATTCCTTCGATAAGGCCGTCGTAACTTCAAGTGCTTTCCCTCACACTTTGTTTCTTGGTTCTAAGGGCTGGAGC
>NW_023227485.1:0-793 GCF_002007445.2 Ailuropoda melanoleuca
CCCTATTTGCAATTTAAAAATTTTGGAACAATCTGAATATCTATCCATAGAATATGTTCAAATCTTATTAAATACATATTATGAAATATTGATGTTGTCATTAAAAGAAAGTGGTAGCCAGGATGTGACTTGGTACAGTTTCTAAGACACAATGTCATGTTAAAAAAAAAAAAAAAGAGCAGAGCTTGGAAAAAACGTATAGTACGACCCATCTGTGTTTAAACACATTGGGTGCACATCGATATTACCTACATATTTACAGAAGGAACTGAGAGGAGTAGCATTCACTGTGAGCAGTGTGACCTGTGAGAAATTACTCAATGGCGTCGTTTTGCAAGGTTTGACTCTTAATTAGCATACACTTAAGCATTCACTACATAAACATTTGCATAAATAAATAAGTGGAAACTAAGCAAAACACTTACAAATAATACATGGGCTAAGAGCCAAGTCTCAAAGGAAATGAAAATACATAGAACAGTTTGAAAATAAGACTACAATATATAAAAGTATACAGCATGTGCATAAAGCACCACTGAGGGGAAATTTATAGCAATATGTGCCTATATTAGGGAAAAAAACAAATTACGAATCTTGGTCCCTACCTCAATAAACTAAAAAGAGAACAAAATAAGCCCAAGCTAGCAGAAGGAAAGATATACTAAAGATAAAAGCAGAAATTAATGAAATTGAAAATACAATATAGAAAAAAATCAATGAAACAAGCAGCTTTTTAAAAAAAATCAATAAAACCAGTAAGCCTCTAGCAAGACTGACGAAAACCAGAAGAGCA
>NW_023227486.1:0-793 GCF_002007445.2 Ailuropoda melanoleuca
TATCTAGGTACTCCATTAATTACTAATTCTTCGTTCTTCATTTGCTCTGCCTGCATTTCAGCTTATGCTTCATAGCACTGCAAAAAGACTCCTCCTTAAATACCCATTTCTTGGGGCGCCTGGGTGGCTCAGTTAGTTAAGTGTCTGCTCAACTCAGGTCATGATCTCAGGGTCCTGGGATGGAGCCTCACATCAGGCTCCCTACTCAGCAGGGAGTCTACTTCTCCCTCTGCCCCTCCCTTTGCTCCTGCTCTCTCTCTCTGTGTCTTTCAAATAAATAAATAAAATCTTAAAAAAAAATACCCATTTCTCCATGTTACTTCCATTCTCAAAAACATTTGACCACTCTGTAATACTAACACTATAGGGCCCGGGTCATATGTTTGTTGTAAATGTTCTAGAAGACCCTCGACAAGCTTCGCACCACTGAACCTTTGTTCATACATTTCCTGCTCTTTGACATTTCTTCCATTCTATTTACTTTAGCAAAACATCCTCAATCTTCACTCATTTATTTATTAATAATATGTGGAATTATCTAGCCTCCTTGTTTCCTTAACACTCCTCAGACTCACCGAGCATGTCCTTGTCTCAGGACCTTGAACCTGCTGCTGAAGCCTAGAGATATCGACATGGAACCTCCCCTTGCTCCATTCAGATTTCTGCTGTGCTGTGGACTCATCTCTGTCTCCCTATATCCCTCTGTCTCCCATCGAGACATCCTCTCCTTATGTAACTAACATCTTCCTGCCCCAACACTCTATATCTTATCATCATGTTACTTTTTTTCTTA
>NW_023227487.1:0-793 GCF_002007445.2 Ailuropoda melanoleuca
TATGCATTGTATTGTGTGTGTGTGTATATATATATATATATTTATTTATTTATTTATTTATATTTATGTAAATATGTATATATATTTATATAAAATATTTGTATAAAATAAATATATATATTTAAATATAACTAGTGTATCAGGCCCATATTTTGCTAAGGATGATCAAAGTAAAACAGTGAATCAATTTAAAGAAAAGTGTTGGGGCACCTGGGTGGCTCAGTTGGTTAAGTGTCCGCCTTCAGCTCAGGCTGTGTTCTTGGGATTCTGGGGTCGAGCCCCAGGTCAGACTCCCTGCTCAGTGGGGAGTCTGCTTCTCCCTCCTCCTCTGCCCTTCCCCCCCCACTCTCTCTCTTTCAAATAAATAAAATCTTTAAATAAATAAATGTGTCGAGGGGGCACCTAGGTGGCTCAGTCAGTTAAGCATGTGACTCTTGATCTCAGTGCGGGTCTTGATTTCAGGGTCCTGAGTTTGAGCCCAGCATGGAGCATACTTAAAAGAAAGAAAGAAACAAAGAAAGAAAAAAGGAGGGAGGGGAGGAGGGGAAGGGAGGAGGAAGAAAAGTGTTGAATAAAGAATAGTATAGGTGCTATTCAGGAACGGTAAGCATTGTGACAATGACTGAAATTTGGTAAACAGTAATCCTGCTGAGTTGCGACTAGCTAGTGCTATGTGATTCAGAAAGGAGACTTCAGCACATTTCTTTCCAAAATAGCCCTGGGATGTATGCGTTTCTCAGACTGCTGGTCTGCAAACTAGAATGGAAACTAAGAATTGCGCACTGGTAGCCTT
>NW_023227488.1:0-793 GCF_002007445.2 Ailuropoda melanoleuca
TCGGGTCCAGCTTGGAGTTGCAATCAACCACGCCGTCTTCTGCAGGGGCGTTGTCACCCACCACCAGCATCACTGGGCAGCGAAGCGTCTTGGCTTTTAGCATGCTGCCGGGGCGGCTCATCTCCAGATCTCTGCGGCTGTTGTACATATTCCAGAAGAGCTGGAGGTTAAACTGGTTCACCGTACTGGCAATTTGCTGACGATAGCTCTGCACCAGCTCCACGTTATTCGCCAGCTCCTCCTGGCTGAACAGGTGAGACAACACCATGTCAGATAATGTGCTGGTCAGGCCAGAGAGCTTGCTGGCAGCCCAGTCAATCCAGCCTTTGCCATTTGGATCGACGTTAATCAGAACAAGGCCTTCAACCAGTTCTGGGAAGATCAGGGCGAATTTAGCAAGGACATAGGCACCTGCTCCAACTCCAATTCCAATCACGTACTTGAACCCAAAGTGTTGCACCACGCTGGGCAGCATGGCAGCCAACTGGTCCATGGAAGGGTACTGGTACCCCTGAGGAAACTGGGAGGCCCCCGTCTGCTGCCCTGGAGCATCCACGTGGCACACCACAAAGTGTTTAGTGATCTCCTGCATATCCTCAGAATTGAAGAGAGTGTTGAAACACAGCTTGTGATTGAGCCCCACATCATGGTAAGTCAGGAGGGCTGGGCGGTTTCCCCTGGGGGATCCCCGAAGGACAACGTGCAGCAGCCCGTATGGCGTCTCGATGTCATGCTCCTTCCAGTCAGTGTCCACTGCAGGCAGGAAAGTATCTGAATTCTCCAACTCAGTGTC
>NW_023227489.1:0-793 GCF_002007445.2 Ailuropoda melanoleuca
TTTTTTTTTTTCCAAGAATTGCCCACGTGTGCATTTCCAAAGGTTTTCAGAGAACATTCCTTGAGCTTGGAGCTTGTTCTTGGACAGATGCCAGGAAGAAGCCTGTGGTTTCTGAGATCTTCCCTGACACTCCTGTTCAGGGACCGACCGAGGGCTTGAAATCCCCTGCCCTTTGGGGGGGCATCTGAGATCCGGTGGGAGGAGGGGCCGCAGTGCCCCACGCGTCACCCACTGTCCTGCCCACGGAACCCCTGCTGCTCGCACCCACGGCTGTACCGGTGTGTTTTATACCGACTGCTCCTGGCTCAACCTTGGGGTCCGAAGCGGTGTTTCTCAACAGAAGGAGAGGACGTTCCATCGGTGTCCGGACGCAGGGAAGGAAATCGCCGCTCCTCCTCCAGCCGAGGCAGCTTTGCAGAGGCATCTGAAGGATGCTGCTTCGGCCTGCGTCTCCATCTAGCCCTCGAATCTCCCTCCCGCCTCCCCCAGGAGCCGGGGCCACTTGTGACATGGCCGAACGAGACCCGCGGTGTGCCCCCGGGGTTGCAGCTGCGCAGCCTCGGAACGAGCCCTCCCTTCCCAGCAGGTCCAGGTGATTTTCCTCTGCTCCTCATCTCGGGTACTTCTCTGCACAACAGGTGTCGTGGGGTAAATCTTGCAGGGCCGGGCTGTGCAACCAGCAGGTGCCAATTTCTAACTTCTCTCTTCGGATTGCCTAAAAACGGGCGCTTTAAGAGACAATTTATTCACTGCGCCCTAAGAATTTAAATTTCTGTAAACATTTTAATTTTTT
>NW_023227490.1:0-793 GCF_002007445.2 Ailuropoda melanoleuca
TTTTTTTTTTTTTTACTGTTACAAACAATGCTACATTGTACGTGTTTATATTTAATAGTTATTTACCTTCCCTTGAATGCCTTCAGTTGGATGCCTGAAACAGTCAGGAGGTAAACAAAGAAAAGGAAAGAAAGGCAAGCCAAGGAAATAGGAGAAAACACATACTTTTGTGTCCAGGGACATGAGCGCTTTCCCTAGCTCCATACTATTTGAGAGGCGGGGATCTGCGGCTCCCGCCTCCATGTGTCGAGGGCTCAGCAGGTTGGCCCCCAACCCCGGGCGCCTCTAGCAGCCTGCCCCCAAGTGCAGCCCAGCTGGCGGCGTCTCAGTCCTGAGCCGCGCGCTGGGGAGATGCGTCCTCCTGGGAGCAGCAGATGGGTCCCCGTGTGTGCACGTGCACGTGTGCTTGCTCATACCCAGGACCAAAGCAATCACCCAAAAAAGAGAATCAAACCAAACTGTTCTTGCTTCCTTGCCAAGTGGTGGGCAAACCCTCGTCTCGCTGGGCCTGGAAAACAGAGCACACTGGGGATTAAGACGGAGCTGGCAGGGCAGGCATGACGCTCCGGAGCTCTTCGGCACAAGCTGCCGGAGCAGCTCCTAGGAGCCCGGCCCCGGAGCCAAGAGCCATATGCATGCACCACATGCCGTAACTAGAAGCCCCAAGTCCTAAATGAGTCACACCAGGAAAGAGATTGCAAAATGGCGCGCTTCCATTGCAATCAGGGAAGGTGCTGTGCCTGGAAGCGAAGAGCCTCATGTCAAAAAAAAAAAAAAAAAAAAAAAAAAAAAC
>NW_023227491.1:0-793 GCF_002007445.2 Ailuropoda melanoleuca
TTTTTTGTTATTTTTAATGTATTGTCTGCAGATCCTTTTCAATGTTCTGGGCAGACAATAATATCATTTGCAAATAATGGCAGTTTTATTTTCTTGTTTCCAAGTCCTGTAGCCATTGTTGTGTTGTTGTTGTGTAATTTCAGTGGCTAGGACTTCCAAGACATTGTTGACTAGAAGTGATTATGGTGAGAGAAATAAAACTAGAAGGAAGAGAGGACAGGAGAGAGAAAACAAATGTTTGTTTAAGAATCACATGCTTTTTTTCTTTGAAATCACTGGATATATTAGGAAAATGACTTCTAAGAGCTCTGCCAACTTGGAAATTTTGTTATTCCTTTTCCCTGTCAAGGCAAATTATAGAAGCAAATACATGTGTAAGTTTGTTCATTCTTTAATTCAATAATTCATTCAGTTATCACTTACTGATTGGCCATATTCTACAATATAATGTAAGGGACGTTGGGGAGTTCAGAGGAGGGGGTATCTTACTCTGCTTGAAGGCAAGTGGGGAGGCTTCCTGCAGGCTGTGATGTCTGAGCCAAGTCTTGAAGGATAATTTACCAAACAGATGAGGCAGAGTGGAGTAGTGGGGAAATGTTTCAAGCCTTTCAAACATATGTGACAGGTGAATGGGTCTGAGGCTTAGCTTCTCCTTCTATTAAGTTGGAGGCTTATATATATTTTTAGGTTTAGGACTCTTTTTTTATTGTGGTAACATATATATGACATAAAATTTACCATTAAAGCCACTTTTTATTATGGCAAAATATACATAACATAAACCTTACCAACT
>NW_023227492.1:0-509 GCF_002007445.2 Ailuropoda melanoleuca
AATTTCTTAGCTATTAAAATCTTTATGTGGAGGTTTGTGATGTAAATACATCAGTCTACTGAGAAGGAAGATAAAAGCTCTATTTTTTGTGTAACTAGGAAAATAATAGCACCCCTATCCAGGAGGACGTTTTGAGGATGTCTCCTACTGACACCATGATTCTGCCATGTTCTAAAATATTTATCGAAAGAGATTAGAATCATCAATAATTGTTACTTGATGGAGGTTTGTGGAAATATGCTCTTGCAAGCTCTGAGAACCATGTGGTTCTATTCAGAACAAATAATGAAGGTCAAAAGCACCATTGATGCTTACTTTGCCACAGTGCATTAAAAATAATATTCTTTGTCTGAAAGCTGCTGAATCTGATACACTTTGAATCCTTCCAGTGCATTAGTGGGGTAGGACATATGATGGTGACTCTGTGTGTGGATGAATTTTGTGCATAGAATTAGGGGATGGCAGTAGGCAGAGTAATTTCAGTTACCATATTCTAGAATTACAGATCT
>NW_023227495.1:0-793 GCF_002007445.2 Ailuropoda melanoleuca
GGCTCCATCTTGGCTCGGGTCGGCGCTATCCCTGCTGGGGGCTTAATGAGCTTCATTGGAAGCACCTGGGGCGACCAGGACTGGTCACGTGGGCAATGGGGAGGGTTACATGCCTCCTGGGGCGGGGTCACGTGACCGCCAATCCGGAAGTGGCACGGCTGGCACCATCTTGCCTCGGTCTGGCGCCATCCTGGCTCACAGCTTAATGAGCCTCATTCGGAGCACCTGGGGCATCCAGGGTGGGTCACATGGGCAGTGGGGGAGTGTCATGTGCCCCATGCAGCAGGGTCACATGACCACCAAACCGGAAGTGGCTCGGCCTGCGCCATCTTGGATTACGCAGTTGCCATCTTGTCTCGGTGCGGTGCTATCCTTCCTTGGGGCTTAATGAGCCTGATTGGGAGCATCTGGGGCATCCGGGGTGGGTCATGTGGGCGTCGGGAGAGGGTCACGTGCCCCCCGGGGCGGAGTCACATAACCCCCGAAAGGGTAGTGGTTCGGCCGGCACCATCTTGGGTCACGGCAGGTGCCATCTTGGCCCGGGGAGGCACCATCCTCCCTTGGGGCTTAATGAGCCTGACTGGGAGAATCTGGGACATCTCGGGCAGGTCACGTGGGCGTCAGGAGAGGGTCTCGTGCCCCTCCCCCGGGGCGGGGTCATGTGACTGCCGATCCGGAAGTGGCTCGGCCCGTGCCATCAATGCTCGGGTCAGTGCCGTCTCATCTCGGGTCTTCTGAGAGAACCCAGGTGAGCCTTTATAGTATTTGGTATCTGCTCTCAGAACTCGGGAAT
>NW_023227496.1:0-1342 GCF_002007445.2 Ailuropoda melanoleuca
GCAGCTTCTTGTCTGTGTGACAGGGCGGTGACTCCCCCATCCCAGCCACTGTGGCTCCTGCCATCCCGCCCAGCCCCCCACCCCCCACGGGCTGCAGAAGGAGGCCCCTGGGGGGTGGGGTTGGGGCTTGGGGACCATGTGATGGGAAGGCCAGCTGCTCTGACAGCGAGGCCCTCCGCCCAGAGTGGGGGCTGCTCTCTGGACCTGCAGGGGATGGCCACTGCCTGTCTGCAGCCCCCGCTGTGGCCGGCCTGGCTGAGAGGCCTTGACGGAGCCCCACTGGGAGCCAGGTGCCTGTGGAGTTCAAGTGCAGGGCCCTCTGGAGGGCCCATCCTACATGGGGCCTCCAGATCACTGCCCACAACCCGGGTCGGGTGTTTCTCCCAGCTGGGCCACGCGTGGCTAAAATAACCCTGGAGAAGGCCAGGCCCTTCCAGCCCGGGCTGGGCTTCTGCGGGAAGTAGCCTCGGACTGCTGAGGACATGCCAGGGTGGCCGGGCCCCGTCGGGGCGGGGGAGGGCAGCTGGTGGTGGGGCCCCGTCCGGGGGGGCTAGCTGGTCCCTGCAGCCAGTCTCCTCTGAGGGCTCTTCCAGATGCGGGAGGGAACATGAGCATATGTCTCAGCTTTTCTGCTCTGGGAGGCGTTCTAGTCGGGGAGTCAGCTGGTAACCCTAGACATCATAGCAGGTACGGTAGACGTGACGCCTTCCTGGTCTCCTCTAGATACGGATGCATCCTCCCTTATTCTGACGAGGACGGCGGACCCCAGGACCAATTGAAAAAGTGAGTGGACTTTGGGTCTGATGGGAGGGTCCCCTGTGTCCCAGGTGGGGGACATGTGGGGCTTCGGCGGGGCGGGGGGTGCCGGGCAGAGCCCTGGCTCCCACACGTCTCGTCATTGCTGCTGGAGGGCGGGGGTGTGGGGGCCTCTCCTGCAGGAGGACAGGAGTCAGAAAGCTGGGGCTGCGGTCCCGGGGCCTAGGGAGCAGAGGGGAGGCTGGGGGCTGAGGCTGGGCCCTGAGGGGAGTGTGTCTCGTCCACTGCCCACCCAGCCCTGCGTGTCCTGACCCGACCCGGGGGCCATCTGCTCATGCAGGGCCCTCACGCCTCGGTCCCCCAGGCCAGCTGCACGTGGGGCCTAGACAGGCCGTGCAGCAGTTCCCGAGAATAGTGTCGCTGAGAAGAGGAGACCGCACGTGCCTGAAAGGGCATCAGGCAGCCGTCGGAGCAGGAACTGGGTGTCGAGGGGCTGTGAGAGTCCGGGCAGGCTGGGCAGAGGGACGCTGCCTGTTTTGTCCTCCCTCACAGGCCTCTGCAGGGCCTACTGTGTGCGCCAGGGCCG
>NW_023227497.1:0-2432 GCF_002007445.2 Ailuropoda melanoleuca
AAGAATACTCATTCTATTCTAATGCCCATGGAACATTCTCAAGAACAGACCATGTTCTGGGACACAAAACATGTCTCAACCGATACCCAAAACTGAAATTATTCCCTTCATATTCTCAGACCACAACGCTCTGAAATTGGAACTCAAACACAAGGAAAAATTTGGAAGAAAGTCAAACACTTGGAGACTAAGAACCATCCTGCTCAGGAATGACTCAATAAACCAGGAAATCAAAAATCAATTTAAANAATTAAACAATTTATGGAGACCAACGAGAATGAATACACAACGGTCCAAAACCTATGGGATACTGCAAAGGCAGTCCTAAGGGGGAAATACATAGCCATCCAAGCCTCACTCAAAAGAATAGAAAAATCTAAAATGCAGTTTCTATATTCTCACCTCAAAAAGCTGGAACAGCAACAGAGGGATAGGCCTAATCCACGCACGAGGAAGCAGTTGACCAAGATTAGAGCAGAAATCAATGGGCTAGAAACCAGGATTACAGTAGAGCAGATCAACAGAACTAGAAGCTGGTTTTTTGAGAGAATCAATAAAATTGACAGACCACTGGCAAGACTTATCCAAAAGAATAGATGAAGAACCCAAATTAATAAAATTATGAATGAAAAAGGAGAGGTCACAACCAACACCAATGATATTGGAAGGATTATTAGAAACTTTTATCAACAGCTATATGCCAATAAATTAAGCAATCTGGAAGAGATGGAGGCCTTCCTGGAAACCTATAAATTACCAAGACTGAGACAGGAAGAAATTGATTTTTTACACAGGACAATTAATTATGAAGAGATTGAGTCAGTGATAAACAACCTTCCAAATAACAAAAAGCCAGGCCTGGACGGTTTTCCTGGGGAATTCTACCAAACATTCAAAGAAGAAATAATACCTATTCTCCTAAAGCTATTTCAAAAAATAGAAACAGAAGGAAAGCTACCAAACTCATTCTATGAGGCTAATATTACCTTGATCCCCAAACCAGGCAAAGACCCCCTCAAAAAGGAGAATTACAGACCGATTTCTCTAATGAATATGGATGCCAAAATCCTCAACAAGATCCTTGCTAATAGAATCCAACAGTACATTAAAAGGATTATCCATCATGACCAAGTGGGATTCATACCTGGGATGCAAGCATGGTTCAACACTCGCAAATCAATCAATGTGATACATCATATCAACAAGAAAAGACTCAAGAACCATATGATCCTCTCAATTGATGCAGAAAANGAACTCATTCTATGAGGCCAATATTACCTTGATCCCCAAACCAGGCAAAGACCCCCTCAAAAGGGAGAATTACAGACCGATTTCCCTAATAAACATGGACGCCAAAATCCTTAACAAGATCCTGGCTAATAGAATCCAACAGTACATTAAAAGGATTATCCATCATGACCAAGTGGGATTCATACCTGGGATGCAAGCATGGTTCAACACTCGCAAATCAATCAATGTGATACATCATATCAACAAGAAAAGACTCAAGAACCATATGATCCTCTCAATTGATGCAGAAAAAGCATTTGACAAAATACAGCATCCTTTCCTGATTAAAACCCTTCAGAGTGTAGGGATAGAGGGTACATTCCTCAATCTCATAAAAACCATCTATGAAAAGCCTACTGCAAGCATTATTCTCAATGGGGAAAAGCTGGAAGCCTTTCCCTTAAGATCAGGAACACGACAAGGATGCCCACTCTCGCCACTATTATTCAACATAGTACTAGAAGTCCTTGCAACAGCAATCAGAAGACAAAAAGGGATCAAAGGTATCCAAATCGGCAAAGAAGAAGTCAAACTGTCTCTCTTTGCAGATGACATGATACTCTATATGGAAAACCCAAAGGAATCCACTCCCAAACTATTAGAAGTTATAGAACAATTCAGTAAGGTGGCAGGATACAAAATCAATGCCCAGAAATCAGTTGCATTTCTATACACGAATAACGAGACTGAAGAAAGAGAAATTAGGGAATCCATCCCATTTACAATAACACCAAAAACCATACGTTACCTTGGAATTAACTTAACCAGAGACGTAAAGGACCTATATCCTAGAAACTATAGATCACTTTTGAAAGATATTGAGGAAGACATAAAAAGATGGAAAAATATTCCATGCTCATGGATTGGAAGAATTAACATAGTTAAAATGTCCATACTACCCAGAGCAATCTNTAGCAATCTAAACTTTCAATGCTATCCCGATCAAAATAACAATGACATTTTTCAAAGAGCTGGAACAAATAGTCCTTAAATCTGTATGGAACCAGAAAAGGCCCCGATCGGCAAGGAACTGTTGAAAAGGAAAAACAAAGCTGGAGGCATCACTATGCTGGATTTCGAGCTGTACTACAAAGCTGTGATCACAATGACAGCATGGTACTGGCACAAAAACAGACACATAG
>NW_023227498.1:0-794 GCF_002007445.2 Ailuropoda melanoleuca
AAAAAAAAAAAAAGAAATGAGAGACTCTAATCCTTTGCTTTTTTTAAAGCCCTGCCTGGTCTGAGAGTGGCCCACGGTCAGGGACTATCTTACTCGTCTCTGTGTCCCCAGCACCTAACTGGCACTCGGTACAGCACGCTGCATGCCTGGCAAGCTGGGCCAACTAATTACTCAGTTGTCAAATGTAAATGGCGTCTTGCCTGCGGAGGCCCTCAGTAAATACAATGTCTCCTTCTACAAGGTAGGACCGCAGAGATAGGGTTCTAACAGATGCAATGCGGTAAACCTCACTTAATAATGTGTTCTCTGCTACATTTGGGCTACATACAACCTCTCCTGTCTGAATATGGGATTTTGAAACAGCAATACGTATTCTGACTGTTTCTGTTAGGATATGTGACAGCTGCCTTGTTGGTAAGCATATCAGTAGGATAGTAAACAAGGGAACCAGTTCAACACCAGTATTTACAGGAAGACAGACCGCCGGCTGACCCGGTATGCCTCACCAATGCAGGAGGGAATTTCTGGCCACACCTTTGGCCAGAGCACAGTGCTGGGCCCTGCACAGAGCATCCCGGCCATGAAGTCAGGGAAGGTCTGCATCTGCACACTGATGCCCTCGTGCACCTATGTTTTCCAAGAGCTTTCATTCAGCACCACCCACACGTTTTTTTCCCAGCCTCTGTGCCTTTGTAAAATTAACTATCAGTGGGCTATGAGCCAAGCAGATGGCTTCCAGGTCTTGTGAGAAAGGAGTCGACACAGTCACGACCCGGTCCAGTCTCTGCGGAAAG
>NW_023227499.1:0-794 GCF_002007445.2 Ailuropoda melanoleuca
ATCACGACCTGTGCCGAAATCAGAGAGTCAGATGCTTAACCAACCCAGCCACCCAGGCATCCCTGGAGCTACTTATATTTTTAATAAGTAAGATGAAAATTATTTTTAGCTATGATTTGTCATACCTCTTTGTTTCTTCATATTTAAGAATGTATGTTTAAAAAAACTGCCCAAACATTGTGTGGTGTATCTAAAAGTTTGAAGTGCCATTCCTAGGGCACTGAGTTCTAGACATATTTATGATCTTTTGAGTAGACACAATAGTGTATGCAAACCCCTATAATCTACCTCAGAGGTGTTTAATGACTAAATATAAAGTCAGTGTATAAGTTCTCAGAGAATTTCAAGTAGCATAATCCTATATTTAATTTCCAATTTTGGTTCTATTCAATTGGTTTTATGTCTGTCTTTATAGTAGGATGGTGTAAGGAGATTCTGATTTCCTAGGTACAGCTCAAGGGTAAACTAGCAGTCACATACTTTCAATTACCTCTTCCAACAGTAAAACAATAAAAATATAAAATTTTGAGAATGTTTCAAAAGGTTAAATTTGACTTGCCAAATCAAATTTTAATCATGAATCTTAAAAATATATTTCCTGGGCACCTGAATGGCTCAGTCGGTTGAGCATCTGCCTTTGGTACAGGTTGTGATCCCGGGGTCTTGGAATCAAGTCCCATGTCACGCTCCCTGCTCAGAGGGGAGTCTCTTTCTCCCTCTTACCCTGCTCATGTGCTCTCTTTCTCTCTCTCTCTCACTCTGTCTCTCAAATAAATAAATAAAATCTAAAAAAA
>NW_023227500.1:0-794 GCF_002007445.2 Ailuropoda melanoleuca
TAAAAGAATTAGTCGATGATAGGCCTCCTTTAAAATGCTCTCAGTGATCTCAGTAAGAAAGATTTTCTCTTCTAGAACGAAACTGAAGCAGCATATAAACTACTAACCAGAGGTTGCCAAACTACAGCCCACAGGCCAAACCCTGTTTGCAACCCGTTTCTGTACATCCTGGAGACAAGAATGGTTTTACATTTTTAAATAGTTGGGAAAGGTATCAAAAGAGGAAGGATTTTGTGATGCATGAAATTAGATGAATTCAAATTTTGGTGTCTAGAAATTGGAACCCAAGTTATTGTGCACTTGCCTATGGGTGCAACGTCAGGCTTAAGTGGTTTCAACAGAGACGATAATGACCTTCAAAGCCCAAAATACTTACTATCTGGTCCTTTAAAGAAAAGGTTTGCTGACCCTTGCTCTGGATCAGTGGATTTCACCCCTGGTTGCATGGCAGAACTCCTTGAACCTACCAACACCAGTGCCCACCTAGACCAATTAAACTGAAATAGAGCAAGTGATTCTAATATAAAAGCAAGGCTGAAAGCAATTAATGTGAGTAGGCCACAAAATACAGCTGAGCTTCAATGTGGCCAGACGTAAGGTTACAGGCTGAGCAAAAACTAGATGTGGGAATCTAGCTTTGAGCCCTCGTTTATTACCCAACATTTTCTGTACACCAAGTGCAGCTGTAGCCAATTCAATTCACAAGGCAGGATTTGCAAGCAGCATATTAAGAACAACAGGGTAATCAGTACCTCCTTGCTTACATGTTGACACGGCCGGCAAACGCGGTGGGA
>NW_023227501.1:0-794 GCF_002007445.2 Ailuropoda melanoleuca
TTTTTTTTTGCTATTGAGTTATAGGACCTTTTTATATATTTTGAATGTTGACTCCTTATGAGATCTATGATTTGCAAATACTTTCTCCCACTCTGTAGGATGCTTTTTCATTTTGTTCATGTTTCCTTCCCTGCACAGAAGCTTTTTAGTATTTCTTAATAAATGAAATTATTGGATATTTCTTTTGGCCTGGACACACACTGTTTAAAAAAAACAAAAAAGAAAACAAAAACAAAACTAGAACACTGTGGATGCTGTGAATCAAGAAAGTCAGGGAACCTCTAACAGAAGAAAATGAAAGCTAGGCTCCACTGCTGAAAAAAAAAGGTGGGGGGGGCAAAAAGCAAAGCATGGGAAATTCAAGAGCCAAAGAAAGGTAAGACTTTGTAAATGTACAACATGGCAGATATCACATTAATTGGTCTTCTATTAATTGGCTTTCCATGGTCTTCTGAAGACAACACAGGCTTGGGAAACACCAGTTAGGGTCCCAGAAGCAAAGAAACTGCACACTCAAAGAGTTTGGATTTTATTTATTTTTTAAAAGTTTTTATTTATTTATTTGACAGAGAGACAGAGAGAGAGAGAGCATGGGGGGGGGAGAGGGAGAAGCAGACCCCCCCACTGAGCAGGAAGCCTGACATGGGGTTTGATCCCCAGGACCCTGGGATCATGACCTGAGCCGAAGGCAGACAACACTTAACCAACTGAACCACACAGGCTCCCCAAAGAGTTTGAATTTTAAAAATTGGCTATTTATGGAGGTGTGATTAAAGTTAAGAAACCAACAAGGA
>NW_023227502.1:0-794 GCF_002007445.2 Ailuropoda melanoleuca
ACTATTAAGTAGCTTACAAAAGTTTAAATTGGAGGAAAAATAGTTACAGAATTTAATAGCTAAGAAATATCAAACATAGAACACATGGTTCAATACCTCATGTTATTCTAGTATACTTTGTTATAATTGGAAATGAAAAAGGATAAGTATGTGTAACCCTGTACCACAGGCGCCTGTAACACTTCTCTCAGCCAAACCCCAACCCAGAAGCCACAAAATATGCCCTGTTGGATAAACCCAGGGCTTCCCCCTTCCATGCACTCTTACACAAGTCACAAACAATGCGCGTGCCAACAATTACATAACTTGCTTTGTAGCCATAGTAATCTTGCTCCTTCCTCTTTGGGGCCCACTCAGTCATTGCTCATTTGTCTTGTTTCACGCTGGCCTGTTCACTTTATCCAGCTCCCTTAAGCCCCGGTACACACACTCTTCACCGCACAGCTCACGCCATACAAATTGGGCTTAAAACTGTGCACGTTGCAACAGATGGCCTTTTAACATTCATCTCTGATGTGACTCTGCCGCCTCCAAATAATTTCTGAACCCTGCCCCGTGTCTACCTTTCTCTTTGCATTTGACTGTGATACAATTCTTGGGGATCACCCTCCAATCCAAACCCCTCACTTTATAGATGATGAAATGATCTCACTTTAGTTACTTTTGTATCAGAATGTTTCACGTGAGGTTTTTGCAGAAATATTTATCAATCACTCTAAATGCTAGGCTAATTTCTGGAAGGTTTCCACAAGTAGCTGGTCTTTCCCTCCACATTATATTAATTCCTAAAACTT
>NW_023227503.1:0-1034 GCF_002007445.2 Ailuropoda melanoleuca
AACGAAGCTTGCGGGAGGCCAGAGAGGAGAGTCTTCCCGATAACCAAGATGAAAGGGAAGCGAGACCCTTGAAAGGGGAAGGAAAGGGACACCCCAAGGACGACTCCATTTGACATGTTGAATGCTTAAGAGTGCAGGCTCCAGAGCCCCACTGTGCGCCCTGCCTCCCTCTCATTCAGTTCCCACCACTGCTCAGCCCGGGCCTTGCTGTTTTGATTCTCCTTTCCAGATGAAGACACTGAGGCACAGAGAGGTTGATTCATGGCCTCAAGTTTGCAGAGCTAGCGAGAAGCCGGGTCAAAGACTAGGCTGTCTGACTCCCAAGACCTCAGATTTAGCCTTGAGTGGTTCAGCCTCCCGTGATCATCTTCTTCAGGCAAAAGGCTCATTTTGAAGGGGGGGAGTTGGTGGATAGGGAAGAAGAAAACAATGTCTTCAGATAGGATTTAAAAAAAATTTTTTTTTTAATTTAAATTCAATTTAGTTAACACATAGTGTATTATTAGTTTCAGGGGTAGAATTTAGTGATTCATCAGTTGCATGTAACACCCAGTGCTCATTACATCAAGTGCCCTCCTTAATGCCTATCACCTAATTACCCCAACCCCCCATCCCATCTCCCCTCCAGCAACCCTCATTTCCCTATAGTTAAGAGTCTTTTATAGTGTGTCTGCCTCTCTGATTTCATCTTATTTTATTCTTCCTTCCCTTCCCCTGTGTTCATCTGTTTTCTTTCTTATATTCCACATATGAGTGAGATCCTATGATAGTTATCTTTCTCTGACTTATTTTGCTTAGCATAATACCCTCTAGTTCCATCCATGTTGTTGCAAATGGCAAGATTCCATTCTCTTTGATAGCTGAGTGATATTCCATATATATTATATATACACACACATATATACAATATATATGTATATATATATACACACACACTATATATATATATATATATATAAAACATCTTTATCCATTCATCTGTCAATGGACATCTGGGCTCTTTCCATATAGAACTTTTTAGTTAAATTTGAGCA
>NW_023227504.1:0-11963 GCF_002007445.2 Ailuropoda melanoleuca
GTGGGTGAACCTTGAAAACATTATGCTAAGTGAAGTAAGCCAGTTACCAAAGGGCAAATATTATACGATTCCACCTAGCTGAGATAATTGGAATAGGCAAATTCATGGAAAGAGAAATTAGAGTAGTCTTTTCTAGGAGTTGGGCTGAGTAGGTATCGGGATGTTGTTGTTTTTAGGGGTATAGAGTAAAAGTTTGGAGATGGATGGTGGTGATGGTTATATAACATTGTGAATGCACTTAATGCCACTGAATTGTGCATTTAAAATTTTATGTTACGTGTATTTTGCCACCATAAAAAAAAGACTAAATGTGTGATTGAAGCACAGTTTTTATATACAACACAAAAAGCGTGATCCATGAAAAAAATGATAATGTGGACTTTATTAAATTTTAAGATGTCCATTCTGTGAAGGACAGTGTTCAAAGAATGGAAAGCAAGCCCCTGGCTAGGAGAATGTATTTTCAAAACACATATCTAAAGAAAGATATGCACGCAGAATATTCAAAGAAGTAGTAAAAAAAANGAAGTAGTAAAACAAAACAAAACAAAGACTTCACGATAAGAAAATAAACTCCCCAAATTAATTAAAATGAATAAGGCAATATGAGCAGACACCTTAGTGGATAGTATGTATAAATGAGAAATAAGCATATATAAATTGCTTAACATTGGGGAATTATTGGAAAATGATATGCATTGTGCACTAGAGAAAAAGAAAACACCATGGGATACTCCACCCATCTAGTAAAATGGCTAAATACCAAAAACTGACAATACCATTTGCTGGTAAGGATGTGGGACAACAGAGAATCCTATTCATTGCTAATGGGAATTTAAAGGGTACAACTTCTTGAGAAGACATCTCGCCAGAAAAAAAATTAAAAATAAAAAGAATAAACTAAAATAACATTTTATATTATGTGTATTTTATCGTAATAAAATAAAGGTTAAATGTGTGATTGAAACTAAAGGAAAAAACTTCAAGAAAGGAAGGCATGGTTGGATGATAAAGACAAAGACGATAAACCATTTCTTAATGACTGAACAACTGTTAACACTACGATATTAGAACCAACTATTTGTTGGTGAATAATAACTGAAAGCCAGATCCTCAGATAATTTAATCCTTGAGAAAGGACCATGGAAATAGAAGGATAAGAGAACTCAGAGCCATCACCAAATAAATCCCAGTAGAACTTGATCACTGAAATAGCATTCCTGTCTTTGTAACTTTTAAAAACTTTGTACATTGTGAAATGGATNATAAAAATAAAAAGAATAAACTAAAATAACATTTTATATTATGTGTATTTTATTGTAATAAAATAAAGGTTAAATGTGTGATTGAAACTAAAGGAAAAAACTTCAAGAAAGGAAGGCATGGTTGGATGATAAAGACAAAGACGATAAACCATTTCTTAATGACTGAACAACTGTTAACACTATGATATTAGAACCAACTATTTGTTGGTGAATAATAACTGAAAGCCAGATCCTCAGATAATTTAATCCTTGAGAAAGGACCATGGAAATAGAAGGATAAGAGAACTCAGAGCCATCACCAAATAAATCCCAGTAGAACTTGATCACTGAAATAGCATTCCTGTCTTTGTAACTTTTAAAAACTTTGTACATTGTGAAATGGATAAGAACATTTTAAGCAAAATGTTGAGGTTACCATTGTTTGTACCTTCCTATTTTGACTTCTCGTCACCAAATTTGAATTCATCATCAGGCACACTGGGTTCTGCTTCTTGAATATCTTTTAATTTGTTCTCTGGTTTTTATGGCTGGTCCTTAATATTTCTTGCAGGAGTAACTAATTCTGTTTTCTTCCCCCTTGAACGGGTCCTCACAGTTTCCATTAAAGTAGTCTTGCAAGGAGCGCCTGGGTGGCACAGTGGTTGGGCGTCTGCCTTCGGCTCAGGGCGTGATCCCGGCGTTATGGGATCGAGCCCCACATCGGGCTCCTCCGCTATGAGCCTGCGTCTTCCTCTCCTGCTCCCCCTGCTTGTGTTCCCTCTCTCGCTGGCTGTCTCTATCTCTGTCAAATAAATAAATAAAAAATCTTAAAAAAAAAAAGAGTAGTCTTGCAAAAATGCAGAGGGGTCTGTCAGTTGAGTCATTGTTCAGTGGCTTTCTGTTGACATGGATTCATGATGCACATTTTACGTAATCATTATTCCTGCCACTCCCCACTTCACTTTCCTGGATTATGTGAATACCTCACTATATTGGATTATGCTTTTCCTCTTTTCCTTCCACCAAGAAGTCCTTTCTCCCTGTTATGCACCTGAAAAAACCCACTGCATTTTCAAAACTCAATTTACACATTACTTTTATTGTGAAGTCCTTTTAGTGTTATGATCACACTCTCCTTCTTGCTACCATTGCACTTTTGCATGCCTGGTGATTGCATTGGCTACACTGTATGTTAATTGTGTTTTTACATATCTCTGTCTTCACCTTAGACAACATTCGTTGAGGCCAGGGACTTTTTTGTCTGTTGAATGTTGCCTTAGCATGTTACTTAGTGTACAGTGGCTGGTCATACGAATCAGATGTCAGTAAATGAAAAGTAGTTATGTACATATTACTTATTATCACTTTATAAATACAACAGAAAAAAGATGTGTATGTTGCTGCTTGAAGGTTCACGTCAAGTGAATAGTGGTGGTACGTGACTCCACTTACAATGTTTTTTTCCCACTATTTTATACATTCATACCTTATATCTCTTCTTTATTTCTATATATGTCTTTGTGACTAATCCAGGAAAAGGAGAGGTGAGGGTGGAGCTAGGCCACAGGCCATATTTGCTGGAATAGTAAAGAAATGGTATGTATTTTTGGTAAGAAAGTCCTGAAGCATACAGGTCTACATTCTCCCTCCGAGTCATGTAGAGGGATCTGCTTCCAAAGAGTTTTATTAGCAGCTAATCAGGATGTTTTTGCACAAGGCTCCTGATTAGCTATTAGTGTACTGATAGTAAATCAGGGTTAAAGTAGTTTCTGATTTGTTTTACATTGTAAGTGTGTTTTTTTTTTTAATGCTGGGGTGAGGGTGGGGGGTACCAAATGTCCCTTCCCCACTCCTGATAATTTAGTCTGTCAGGAGAGCTCCTTAGGTAGTTTCAGCTCTGCTTCTTTATTTACTCTGCTCCTAGGGTGGTCAAATGGTGTATAGAGAAAGTTTAGGAAGAATTCACTAGGTGTGCTTGCCTTGACTAATTCTGTTCTCTTCTTGAGAGCGCGAGTGGGTGTCTTCTGTTTCTCCCATCCTGCGTATTACTAGTTGGTAATCTGCCCAATTCTGGAGTTCAGTTATGGGGCCACTTAGCGCTCATTCAAACCTCGGTTCTCAAACCNTGGGGTTCTCAAACCTGGGTTACCAATAACAGTAAAAGGAATATTTCAATCTCTGTCTTTCCTCTTTTATTTCCTAACCTACTCCAGACCTAGATGTAATAAGGTTGTTGTACTTTATTAGGATCATTGAAAGATGCTAACATTTGGTGCATTACCTGGGAACACTGACAAGTAAAAAGGAGCAGAAGTTTGGAAAGTAAAATGTCTATGTGGAAAGTGTCTTGGTACTGCCAGAGAAGATGGTTTTGTGCCTTGGTCTTAGGTGGTAGGACCTTGTGGCCTTCGTTTGTTTGTTTATTTGTTTTTTAAGATTTTATTTATTTATTTGACAGAGACAGAGACAGCCAGCGAGAGAGGGAACACAAGCAGGGGGAGTGGGAGAGGAAGAAGCAGGCTCATAGCAGAGGAGCCTGATGTGGGGCTCGATCCCATAATGCTGGGATCATGCCCTGAGCCAAAGGCAGACGCTTAACTGCTGTGCCACCCAGGCACCACAAAAACCAACCCTATATTCTATTAGCCATCCTAAATTACAATTAACTACAGAAATTTGATGAGGTTAAATGACAAATTAAGATTAAATATATAAAGTCATTCCAATAATACTATCTGAGAATCATAGCAATGCCCCAAATCTGAAAAAAACTCTTGCCATTATCAAAATCTTCAGGGAGAAATTAAAGGACACAGATCAAACCCTCTTACAGATGAAGATCTCAAAGTTTTAAAGCCCAATTTTGAAATCATGTTTCTTTGCTATTGTGAATTAAAAGTCCAAAGTCCTAAATGTTCATAGATAATCCTCCCAAGTGTCTTTCTTATTTCGTTCATTCTCAGTGGCAAGGTTCTTGGTGCCTGAGTGGGATCAAGGGCTCCTGGAATGTGTAGCTTTGACTTCCCTCACTGACATGGGTGTGGGCCTCTCAGGGCCTCAGCTGTTTCACTGATCTCTCATGAACCAAGCCCATGAACAAAAAGAATATAGGGTTGGTTTTCATCAGTGGATATGAGTAGCTTTGGAGTTAATTAATGCAGTTTCTCACCCATATCAGAGACTTCTGGTATGAAAATCTAACTTGCTCACCAGTGAGACTTAAGGGCATATTTCAGTGGGTTAAGTAAAAGCAGGGGAGTGTTGGCGAACATTTTTCTTCTTCATTTCTAATGTATCCTCAATGGGAAAGGAATTCGATTAATATGACTTTGACCTACCTACCCTTTTACTCACTGATGCTTGGATAGGTAAAGTGGTGTACTTGACTGTTAAAACTGAGAAGAATAACTGACCATCCTTTGCTCAGTTCTTCTTTTCTTCACCTTGGGAGTGAGACAAAAGTTCTCTGCTCCCCTGTGTTGCATGGAAATGGTCTTACACAGGCATGCCCCTCTGTTCACATGGGTTTGTCTAGAACCATCTTGCTACAACAAAGTGGGTAAATCTAGTGTTTTAAGTCTAAAGTGCAGGTAACAGACTTACTTGGCTCTCTGTTAAGTCAAGTTTTCCACCATGGGTGCTGTCATTTAAAAGGTGACATGTGTGGGTCCCAGCAAAATGAAAATGTAGGGCCCCTTGTTAAAAACTCAAGGAAAAAGTGCTATTAAAAGCATTTAGACTGGGGGCATCTGAGTGACTCAATCAGTTAAGTGTCCAACTCTTGATTTTGGCTCAGGTCATGATCTCAGGGTCCTGAGATAGAGCCCTGTGTCAGGCTCCCCACGCAGTGAAGAGTCTGCTGGAGATTCTCTCTCTCCCTCTCCCTCCTCCCTTCCCTCTAAAAAAAAAAAGCATTTAGACTGGGTTAGTGCCCACCTCCCATAAGTCTTGTCCACTTGGAACCTGTGAATGTGACCAAAGAAGTTTGTTTTCAGATGTAATCCAGTTGAGATGAGGGCAGACTAGAGTAGGGTGAGCCCTAAATCCAATGCCTGCTGTCCTGATGCAGAGAAGGGTTTAGAGACATAGACAAATAGAAGGAAGAGATCCATGTCACAGCAGAAGCAGAGATTGAGGTGATACGGTGTTGCTGCCAAGAACACCAAGGATTTCCAACAACCGCCAGAAGCTGGAAGAGGCAAAGGATTCTCTTCTAGATCCTACCAAGGGACATGGACCTGGTGGCATCTTGATTTGGGGCTTCAAGCCTCCAGAACTGTGAAAGAATAAATTTCTGTTGTTTAAGCCATGCAGTGTGTAGTACTTTGTTATGGCAGCCCTAGGAGATTAGTACAGCANAGAATAAATTTCTGTTGTTTAAGCCATGCAGTGTGTAGTACTTTGTTATGGCAGCCCTAGGAGATTAATACAGCATTTAAACATAGAGTTTTCCCCTTTTTGTTCTGTAGTCTTTCTCAACTTGTCATGGTGGGTTTTTTTTTTTTATTTTGCTATTGAATGTTTTTCTAAATAAAGATTTAAATGATTATTATGACTTACCATTCCACTTTCTATCATGGAATGCCCGTTTTACATGCAAATATAGGAACATTTATGTCATATGCAAAATCACTGAAAAATTATACAGTTCCTACTTTGAAGATTTTATTTATTTATTTATTTGAGAGAGAGAGAGAGTGTGTGTGCATGAGAACAGGGGAGGGGCAGAGAGGGAGGGAGAGGAAGAGAATCTCAAGCAGACTCCATGCTGAGCATGGAGCCTGACATGGGGCTCAGTCTCACAGTCCTGAGATCATGACCTGAGCCAAAACCAAGAGTTAGACGCTCAACTGATTGAGCCACCCAGGTGCCCCACACAATTCCTATTTTGCAGTTTGCATATGTACACATATTCTGTTTTTTTTTTTTTTAAGCAGGACAGTGGAAATTCTGTATAAACTAACTCAACTGTTTTTATTTGATTTCTTGATAAATACACATTCTACCTTTGCTCAGCTTACTGATGAGTAAGGAGGGACTAAAAGGAAAAGGAACTATGGGTTGCCCTCTCTTGTCTTTTCCGTGTACGTAGCACAAGTAGTTGGCTAATACTGGGAAGTAACACAAGTAAGAAAGGATAGGATAGGAATCTTTGGCCAATCTTGTTTCTTAAAACGTAATTACTTTCTTTCTGCATTAGAAGTAACTTTTGGTTCTGAGGTGCCTGGGGGGCTGAGTTAGTTAAGCAGTGGACCCTTGATTTTGGCTCAGAGTCATGAGATCGAACCCTGTGTCAGGGTCCATGCTGGCAGTGGAGCCTGCTTAAGGTTCTGTCTCTGCTCTCTCTCCATCCCTGACCCCCTTTCTCTCTCTAAATAGTAATAATAGCAACAACAACAGCAACAAAAATAAGATTAAAAAAATTTTTTTAAAGTAACTTTTGGTTTACATGGAAAGTGTGGCCTCTTAGAACTGTGAACACCCTCATTTATTCAGTTGAAGATGTGAACATGAACACAGAATTCTGGTGGGCCCACAATGCATGGGAACTCAGTAAGACTCCAAATGAGTACAAAATGAATGTATTATGGAAGCCAAATGACAAGCAGGTAAAAGCTATACGTGAATGTGGCTGCAGGAATGGTGACACACACATGTTGCATGTTACTGCCTCTGCTCACATGCACAGTCTATTGTCCCATTAGCTTCATACACAAAACACGAGTTTAAAGATAGATAAAATTATTAAGAATTTCAAGACAGCAACAGCAGAGCATTAAACCAAGCATGGGATCATTCTAAGTGTGGGGCTGGGGCATCTACATGTTCTCTCATAAAAGCAATCCTGAGTGACTTTTTCTTTAATTGTAAAAAATGCATAACATGAAATCTCCCCTCTTAAGTTTCTAAGTATATAGTATAGTTCACTGTATGTACATTGTTATATAACAGATCCCTAGAACTTTTTCATCTTCAAACTCTATACCCATTGAATAGCAACTCCCCATTTCTTCCTCCCCTGAACTCCTGGCAGCCACCACTCTACTTTCTGCTTCTGTGAGTTTGACCACTTTTGATACCTCATGTAAGTGGTATTTGTCCTTTTGAGACTGGCTTATTTTACCTAGCATAATGTCTTCCAAGTTCACTCTTGCTATAGTATATGGCAGGATTTCCTTCTTTTTTAAGGTGTATAATATATTCTATCATACACACACACCCACCCACACACCCACACACCATTTTGTTTATCACTTCATCTGTCAGTAGATTTTGAGGTTGTTTTTAACCTCTTGGCTATTGTGAATAATGTTTTAATATTCTGGGAATACAAATATCTCTTAAGATCCTGTTTTTAGTTCTTTTGGATAAACACCCAGAAGTATAATTCCTGGATCATTTGTTAGTTTTATTTTTAGTATTTTGAGGAAGCTCTATCCTGTTTTCCATAGTGGATGTACCAGTTGACATTCTTACCAGTAGTGTACAAGGGTTCCAATTTCTCCACATCCTCACCAACATTTGTTATTTTCTGTTTTGTTTTGATAATGGCCATCCTAACAAATCTGAGGTGATATCTCATTGTACTTTTGATTTGCATTCTCCTGATGATAAGTGATGTTCAGCATTTTCTCATGTGCTTATTGGCCATTTGTGTATCTTCTTTGGAGAAATGTCTATTCGGGTCCTTTGTCCAATTTAAAAATCAGGTTATTTGTGTTTGTGGGGTTTTTTCTTGCTACTGAGTTGCAGGAGTTCCTTATGTATTTTGAATATTAACCCAAATATTTTTTCCCCTTCTGTAGTTTGATGTAGTCCCACTTGTCTACATTTGTTTTTGTTATCTGTGCTTTTGGTATCATATCCAAGACCAATATTATGAAGCTTTCCCCACTTGTTTTTTATTTCAAGGAATTTTATAATTGTAGGTCTTAGTGTAAGCCTTCATCCATTCTGAGTTGACTTTTGTGTATGGCATTAAATAAGGGTCAAATCTCATTATTTTGCATGTGCATATTTAGTTTTTCCCATACCATTTGTTGAAGAGCTGATCCTTTCCCCATTGTATGTTCTTGGCACACTTGTCAAAGATTATTTGACTATATATACATGGATTTACTTCTGGACTTTCTATTGTTCAATTGGTCTGTGTCTGTCTTTATGGCAGTACCATACTGTGTTGAGGACTAGCTTTGTAATATGTTTTTAAATCAGGAACTGGGAAGTCTCCATTTGTATGTGTGTGTAATCTTTAGGGTTTTCTACATATATGATCATGTGATCTATGAACAGAGATAATTTTATTTCTTCCTTCCTGATTTAGATGCCTCATGTTTCTTTTTCTTGCCTAATTGCTCTAGCTACTTCTTCCAGTACTACATTGAGTAAAAGAGAGTAGGCATCCTTGCCTTGTTTCTAATATCAGAGAGGAAGCTTTGTTTTTCATTATTGAATATAATATTAGCTGTGGGCTTTTCTTATATGGCCTTTGTTCTGTTAAGGTAGTTTCCTTCTTCCTAATTTAAGGAGTGTTTTTATTATGAAAGGGTGTTGAACTTTGTCACATGCTTTTTCTGCTTCTATTGAGATTCTCATGTGATTTTTATCCTTTGTTGTATTAATGTGGTGTATCACATTTATTGAATTTTGT
Organism: Ailuropoda melanoleuca; assembly: GCF_002007445.2. NCBI lineage: Eukaryota > Metazoa > Chordata > Mammalia > Carnivora > Ursidae > Ailuropoda > Ailuropoda melanoleuca. The sequence goes on from NW_023227504.1 coordinate 8,896, forward strand.
ATGTTGAACCGCTCCTGCATCCCTGGGATAAATTCCACTTGGTCATGGTGTATGGTCCCTTTACTGTGCTGTTGAATTTGATTTTCTCGTATTTTGGTGAGGTTTTGTGCATCAATATTCATAAGGAATATTGACCTGCAGTTTTCTTTTCTTGTAGCATCTTTGTCTAGTTTTCGTATCAGAGCCATGCTGGCCTCATAACTAAGTTTAGAGGTATTCCTTCTTCAATTTTTTGGAAGACTTTGAGAAGGATTAGAATTCGTTCTCCTTTAAATATCTGGTAGAATTCAGAAGTGAAGCCTTCTCATCCTTTTTTGTGCATCTATATTCATAAGGAATATTGACCTGCAGTTTTCTTTTCTTGTAGCATCTTTGTCTAGTTTTCGTATCAGAGCCATGCTGGCCTCATAACTAAGTTTAGAGGTATTCCTTCTTCAATTTTTTGGAAGACTTTGAGAAGGATTAGAATTCGTTCTCCTTTAAATATCTGGTAGAATTCAGAAGTGAAGCCTTCTCATCCTTTTTCTTTTGTTGGGAAATTTTTGATTACTGATTCAAATTTTGTATTTCTTCATTTTTACTCTTGGTAAGTTGCTCAGAAGTTATCCATTTCTTCAAGGTATTCCAATTTGTTAGTGTGTAACTGTTCATACTACTATTTTATAATCATTTTTATTTCTACAGCATCAGTTGTAATATCTCCTCTTTCATTTCTGATTTTATTCAAATCCTCTTTTTCTTAATGTAGCTAAAGTTTTAAAATTTTTTATTATCTTTTAAGAAAACAAATAGTTTTGTTGATTTTATTATTTTTCTATTCTCTATTAATTTCCTATTGTATTTTTAATCTTTATTTCATTTATTTCTGTTCTAATCTTTATTATTTTCTTCCTTCTGCTAACTTTGAGCTTAGTTTAATGTTCTTCTATTTCCTTGAAGTGTAAAGTTAGGTTGTTTGAGATCTTTTTTAACGTAGACATTTATCATTATATACTTCCCTCTCTGTACTACTTTTGCTGCATCCTGTAATTTTTGGTGTGTTCTTTTTTATGTTTGATTGTCTCAAGATATTTTCTAATTTTCCTTTTGATTCATTCTTTGACCTCTTGGCTGTTCAAGAGGGTTTTACTTAATTTCCACACATTGTGAATTTTCCAGTTTTTCTTCTGTTGATTTCTAGTTTTATTATGTTATGGTCAGAAAAGATACTTGGTATGATTTCAGTCTTCTTAAATTTAAGACTTGTTTTATAATCCTACCCCAGAGAATATTCTGTGGCACTTGAGAAGAATGTTTAATTGCTATTGGGTGACATATATGTATATGACTGTTGGGCCCATTTGGTCTACGGTGTGGTTCAAGTGCTCTGTTTCCCTATTGATCTGTCTGGATGTCCTATATATTATCGAAAGTGGGGTATTGAAATCCCCTACTAATATTGTATTGCTGTCTGTTTCTCCCTCAGTTCTGTCAATGTATGCTTCATATATTTGGATGCTCTGATGTTGAGTGCATGTGTATTTATAATTGTTATATCTTCTTGGTGAATTGACCCTTTTACCATTATATTCTTTGTGATGGTTTTGACTCACGTCTATTTTGTCTGATATAAGTATGCCAGCACTACCACCCCACCCCATCCCTCCACACGTTCTCTTTTTGGAATGTCTTTTTGAGTTCTTTCCCTTTCAGCCTCTGTGTGTCCTTAAATCTACATGACATTTTGACCTCCATCTTTAGATGTTCATTTTGTTTCTCAACTTTTTCAGAGTCTGAGTAGGGTAATGTGCTCTTTAGTGTTTACTACTTTGCGGAACTCAACAAAATGATTCACTTAAGCTGAACCTCTTTTCTCTCCTACCTCTGAACATGAATTTCACTTATTACCTATCTTATTCCCTTGGAACTTAGCAGACAGGTTTAAATGGAAAGCTTTCTTAAAGGAGGACAATATGCTTATTAAACTCAACTCTGATTTGTTGTGTCAATTCTATAGGAATCATATTAAACTGTGGGCTGTTAGCACCTGTAGGAATATTTCTAACGTGGGATTTGAGCCTGATATTCAGGTTCATTAGACACCGAATTAAGGATTTTAGCAAAAGAATATGCTGGTCTGTTCTAGAAGAAAAGTTCATCAAAGTATGGTTTTTGGACTACCTGCATTAGGCTTATCCTCACTAAGTCACTAAGTGTCTTCTCCCCAACAAAATTGTAAGCTTCTTATAGACAAGAACATTTTTATACAGCTCTTGTTCACCATCCCCACAACAACCTAACCATGCCTAGAATAGAAGATGCCTTCTATGTACCTGTGTCAGTTTATTTTAAACAACATAAATTCATGAATATTTCCACTTCTTACTGAGAAATGAGGCTACATTCCACAAGATTCAAAAATCAAGTTTTTAATTCTTTGTGGACCCATAGATCTATACATAGTTGGCATAACTGTCCTTCTGCACAACTCTAAGATGATCAGATCAAAATATGGTCATTAATAGTTTTTACGTGCAAAGAAATAATAAGCAGAGGGAAAGAAATTGCTTCTCAAAAGAACTAATTCCACTAAAGTGAAGACTAAATGTCAAAAAGTNATCAAAAAGGCAAATTAATATGGGATTTTTCACTATTATAAGTGATAAAAAATACTGACAAGAAATATTACAGTGCTGATTGCTATTATCATCTTTTCAATTTCCATTACAGTTGTTTATATTATTTTCATGGGATTTCAATGAAGTTATTGAGGTTTTATAATAGTCAAATTAAAAAAACAAAATCTCTTGAAATATTAATACAAAGAAAAATGAGTCAGAACATCAAAAATTTAGACAAGTTGACAACATATATTCTTTACTCATTTCTCTTTTTGAGAGAAGTTCCATCTTATTCACACCCACATGTACAATACACTGAATAAAATACAACCAATCACCCTATAAGGATAAAAAAGAAAGACAAGATGCTTCCAGAAAACTCTTCTCTATTACTCCTACTATCTTTGTGCATTTGGCAAATAAAAGCATTTTGAAATATTCTCTAAATTTTTGTATTATATTCTATAA
>NW_023227505.1:0-794 GCF_002007445.2 Ailuropoda melanoleuca
AGTAAAAGGCTCAGGGTTTGCAGCCAGGGGACCGCTGAAAGTAGGGGTTACTTTGGTTTCATTTCAGTTGGCATTCAGATTTATCCTGCACTGAATACTTTATAAAGTCCCAAATGGCACGGAGTCCATCTGGGTGGCAGACTGAGTCCTCTGGTATTGCTCAGGTGTCCCTAGTCTCTGAAGCTTTGGAGCCAGGACACTGGGAGTGGACCATGTATAACCCAAACTAGCATTAGGATTATGGGCTTGGAGCATCGGACGTGCAATCTATTGGCCCTGTTGCTACATACCAGAGGGCTGAGGTTAGGCGGTCTGTTAGGGTGATGTCAGGCTCAGGGGTTGAGGCTTTGGGGCCCCGGAATCTCCTGCTCGGCATTCTTTCTGGGGTCCCAGATGGCACAGATTCCTTCTGTGTGTCAGGCTGAGTCCACAGGCATTGCTCAGGTGTCCTGAATCCCTGGGGATTAGGAACCAGGATTTTGAAAATGAACCTTTCCTAACCCAAGCTAGGGATAAGGTTAGGGCCTAGGAACATGGCAGGTCCGAACTTCCTCCTGTGTGGCAACCTTCCTGGAGAGCTGATTTGAGGGTGTGAGTTAGGATGAGTGTCAGGCTTAGGGTAAGTGGCCAACTGGCTGAAAAACTGGGGGTTCCTTGAGATCAGCTCCAGTGAGCGTTCAGATTTCTCCTGCTCTGAATCCTTTCTGGGGTCCCAAATGACACGGCTTGTGAGGCTGGCCGAGTCCTCTGGTATTGCTTAGGTGTCCCCAAACCCTGGGTCTTTGGAGCCAAGC
>NW_023227506.1:0-794 GCF_002007445.2 Ailuropoda melanoleuca
GTGGTGTGCACAGCGCCAGGCCAACCAGACTTCTCCTGGGAGCCGGTCCTGGCTACGTCTGCAGCTGCCCGGCCTCCCTGGGTTCCCACCTCTGCTCTGAGCCTGCTTCCTGCTGATTCATTGAGCTCCCTGAGACCCGCCTCTGCTCTGTTAGCCAGAGGCAGTTTCTGTCATTTGCCATCAAGACCCCCTGACTGATTCAGAGGGTCACAGTGGAATAATAAAGCAACGAACCAAAACATTTATATTCAGCTAATGTTTGTGGACTGTGGGCATTGTGCTAAATGCTTTAAATAAATGATGTCACCAAATCCTCAAAACGACAGGGTGAGGCAGGCATGTGGGTCAGTTCTTTCCAGTATCCCCTTAAGGGCCTCCTCTTTTAGGAGCCTTTTCTGAGCTCTTCTCCCTTTTGTAAGTAGACTTGATTCCTCCTTCCTGTCTCTCCATAGAGAGGAGAGAAGGTGTAGGTACATGTATATTTGGTTTTGGTACAATGCAGACATATACCTATACATTCTCTTCTCTATCACAAATATAAAGTATGTTGATAATATTTCAAAATATAATGTAATATACGACATATATTTTTTATTTCCTTACCACTTATTAAGCTCCCACTATGTGTAAGCACTATGCTGGGCTTCGCAGTTCACTCGCATTATCCCATGCTGTTCCCACCCAAACTCTGAGTGAGATTTATTTATCCATTTTACAAAAGAGGAAATGGGAACAAGAAAGGTTAAAAAATTTTCAAGACGTTACCCTTTTCAGGAGTTGTAGAGTTGAGATTT
>NW_023227507.1:0-794 GCF_002007445.2 Ailuropoda melanoleuca
AATAGAACTACCCTAAGACCAAGCATTTCACTACTAGGTATTTATCCAAAAGATACAGAATTACTGATTCAATAGAGCACTTATACCCCAATGTTTATAGCAGCAGTATCAAAAATAGCCTAATTATGGAAAGAGACCAAATGGCCTTTGATGAATGGATAAAGAAGTGGCATGAGTGTACAATGTAGTATTACTCACCCATCAAAAAGAATGATATCTGGAAATTTGTAACAGTGTGGATTGAGCTAGAGTGTATTATGCTAAGTGAAGTCAGTCAGTCAGATAAGTATAAATACCATATGATTTCACTAATGTGGAATTTAAGAAACAAAACAGATGAACATATGGGAAAGAAGACAAAAAAAATGAGAGAGGGAAGCAAACTATATGAGATTATTAAGTTCGAGGAATTTTTAGTGGAATCCTTTGGGTTTTCTACAGAGTACCATGACATTTGCAAATAGTGAAAATTAATTCTTCCTCACTGACTTGGATGCTTTTTATTTTTTTGTCTCTTTCCTGTGGTTAGGACTTTCAAGTATGTTAAATAACTGTGATGAGACTGGATATCCCTGTCTTCTTCATGACTGTAAAGGAAAAGCTCTGTTTTTCCCCATTGATGATGATATTAGCAGTGGGTCTTTCACATATGGACTTTATGATGTTATTAAGTATAGAAAACAAACTGTGTTGCTAGAGGGGAGGTGGGCAACAAATGGGCTAAATGGGTGATGGGTATTAAGAAGGGCACTTGTGATGAGCACACTGGGTATTATATGTAAGTGATGCATCAC
>NW_023227508.1:0-794 GCF_002007445.2 Ailuropoda melanoleuca
AACAACAATGCGTTACCACTACCCGCCAACTAAAGCGGCTAAAATCCAAAAAACTGACAATACGAAATGCTGTAGAGAATGTGGAGCAATAGCAACTCTTGTTCATTGCTGGTGGGGATGCAAAATGGCCCTTTGGAAGACAATTTGGCAGTTTCTTACAAAGCTAAACAGCTCTACCATACTATTTAGAAATCACCTTCTTAGATATTTACCCAACTGAGCTGAAAACTTATGCCCGACCAAAACCTGCACACATACGTTTATAGCAACTTTATTCACGATGGCCAATAACAGGCAGCAACAGAGAAGTCTTTCAATATGTGAATGTATACACAAATTGTGGTAATATGGACTAGTATTTGTGACAAAAAGAAATGAGCTAGCAAGCCATGAAAAGAAATAGAAGAATCTTACAAGCACATTGGTTTGGGAAAGTGTAATTACTCTATGATTGCAACTATGACATTCTGGAAAAGAGAAAAGAACAGACAATAAAAAGTTCCACACTTGCCAAGGATCCTGGGGAATAGGGGTGGTGGGAGAGATGAATACATGAAGCCCAGGGGATTTCTTGGGCAGTGAAACTGTTCTGTAAGTGAAATTACTCTGTATAACACAATAATGGTAGCTACATGACACTATACATTTGTCAAAACCTATAGAACTATACAACACAGAGAGTAAATCAATGGAAACTATGGGCTTTAGTTAATAATAATGTATCAAAAGTTACTCAATTACAGCTGGAACTAATATAACATTGTATATTAATTATACTTCAATAAAAAAACTCA
>NW_023227509.1:0-794 GCF_002007445.2 Ailuropoda melanoleuca
TGTGTGTTTACGGGGTGAGGTAGAGGATAATAACCAAGACACCAAGACACGGAAAGATATGAGGTCCAGGAAACAGGAAAATTAACATACACAGAAAGAAATCCAAGGACTAGAGCTGGGCATACTGAAGGCTTACAGAGCATCCGGCCAGAACGGAATGCGAAGGGAAGAATTCTATGGGGAAAGGAGACTTATAATAATATATTTGATTTAACACTTAATATAATGCACAGTTCAAAAGAAAAGGAGGAAATGTTGAAGACAACATTACAAAGCATAAAAACAAAGGCAATTAGAAATCAGGAAAAACGAAAGCTGTACAAGAAAGCATGTGCAACTGTATTTCACAAGCTAGCTCTACAGTAAACAAAACGGAAAATATCACACACATGTAAACGTCCTCGTTCAATTTTTAACTTCTAGAACAAAGGAGACCCTTTAAATATGAGAATGGAAAGCACTTGTTGCCAACCAATATGTAAATTAAAGTACAATGGTAGAGGTTAGGAGGTGAAGCATTGAAGATGGGAGGAGGATTAGCCTGGGACCTGGGGCTGGAGCAGCAGATTCCCCCTCATCTACATAACCTTGACCATGATCCTTTCATTTAAGAGCTGTTTGGAGGGTCAGTAGATGGGCAGGGACACCCAACCTCCCAGCTTACCAGGGAATCTTCCTCTGAGCTGAAGCACATCCAGGGGTTCTTACCTTGGAGGACCCGGTTGGGAGTCTGTGCAGTAACCACACCCGGAGCCCAAACATATGGACCTAAAGGGAAACTGAAAGCATCCACT
>NW_023227510.1:0-1039 GCF_002007445.2 Ailuropoda melanoleuca
GAAACATACTAAGTCATCTCTGTAGTTTTCAGCACAATAGTGCAGTACACTAAACTTTTAAAAGCCATTTTGTATATTAAAAAATAACCTGACAACTCTGTACATTGAGAAAAAAGGAATTTATATCATACCATTTCAGAAAAAAATTATCAGTTTTGATGAATAACCTCTGAGGAGAATGCGGCTAAGTCATAGGTGTAATATAAAACATTTGGTTTCAATCAGAATGATTGCAACCTGGAAATAAATATAGCACTTGGTTTATTATCATAGAGAAAAAATAAAGGAAAGTTCCTCAGTTAATTGGGACTGAAAAATATTAAAGATTTATATGTAGCTATTACAGACAGAGCCCGGAGCAATATTTTGCTACTAAGTTAAAATTAAATTATACTGGAGGCAATAGAATGTTTAACAAATTGAACAAAACAATACAATATTCTTTGGTCTCTGTGGTCATGACCACTAAACATTAAACATTTCAAGAAACCACTTCATAACCATTTTCTTTTAAATTTTACTTGGAACAACTGTATTCTGAAGGGAAATCTAGTGTAGGTTCTATGCTATAGGAAAACAATTTAATCAGTGATACAAATACATTAAACAGAGAATGATACTGCATACAATAGAAATATTTCCTCTGAAAAGTTTACTATTTAAGCTAATGAGATGTACATTTTTTACTTATACTTGCATTTATTTTTACATTTATTCCTAATATGATCATGATTCAAGTGAATACCATGATGAGGTTTGTGAGCTGCAAAAAACATTTTTTTTCCATGCTGTTTTTCAAAACAGCAGTAATGGGATTTAAAAAAAAAAAAGTACACACACTGGTCAAAAGTAACAGAGGTGTAGAGTCAGTCTTTAACTTCCCATCTTCCCTTGGACAACTACTAGAAATATCCCAAGCTTTCTTCCATTATTTTAGGACAGGGTAAATCTAATATTTTTCATTGGGTTAAGATTAATTTCAGAAAATATCCATATGTAGTAATTAAGATGGTATTTTGCATATAAAATGACTCAATAA
>NW_023227511.1:0-794 GCF_002007445.2 Ailuropoda melanoleuca
AGGAAAGACCATGTCTTTTTTTCTAGGGAAACTTCATTCAGAATACTACAAACTCCATTTCTTCAGATCCAGAGAAAGGTAGACATAAAGGCTCAAGTGAAAATAAGGGCACACCTGAACGTTAAAACATACCAGTGCCAAGTTTGCTGGTAGCTAAGCAACACCCCAGACAGGCAGCTAAATGATCCTCCTCTGAAGAAACTTAATGCTCCAGACGAAATACGTTCAGATCCTGATGTTTGTGAGCTTCCAAAACAAAGTTTGCCCAGTAACTTATTACTCTCTAGCCCACCTACATTTCCGTGCACTTAGAATTTGTACTCAGCTTTGATGCCTATTTCTTGCCTGTAATTGACAATTAAGGGTCTCCAGACATTTGAGGAAAGGCCCCACATTAAAGAAGGCCTCTCCCTACCCTTTTCACCCCATCTTATCAGAATAGAACTTAGAGGCTCTGCTTTCAATTGAAGTTCAATAAGTTCCCAGTGGATCGACCTTCTACTGATATAATAACTATAAACTCTAGACAAAATATTTTGAAAACTACTCAAAGGCATTAGTAAGTGGACAAGAGGAAGAAAATTCTGTAGAAGAGCTCAGATTTGGAAGAAAGAATGCCATTATTTTCACATGTCTCCAGTCTGATATCAGGCTGAAGTCTGCAGCACAGGGTGATTACTTGAAACTTTGTTTTGGAAAGTTTTTCTACTTGAGGATTTTCCCTTTTATTTTTTATTTATTTATTTTTTAAAAAGATTTTATTTATTTATTCGACAGAGATAGAGACAGCCAGC
>NW_023227512.1:0-794 GCF_002007445.2 Ailuropoda melanoleuca
ACACACACACACACACACACACACACACACGAAGTGTATTTTCATAGATCACCTCAATCAGACCATATAGAAATCTCTGAATCTTTCCTTACATGTGTCTGGAATTGAGATGATGATTTATCAGAATCCCAATTTCATTTAACTCACTGGATTCGCTGTTCTCACAGTCTTGGCTCTTGGCTCTATGGCCAGAAACTGCTGCTAGATACCAAGAACGTCTGTCCCAGATCCACATGAGATTCAAACCCTGCACAGGAAAGATGGAGCAGGAGCTTTTCAGCCCGGATTCCTAAAGGCTCCTACCCAGCTTGCTTGCACACTCTCAAATCTGAGAAAGTTTACTCAACTATGTTCAATTACATAAAAAAAGAAAAGAAAAATAAAAACAAAAAAACCAAAACAACTGTCCTCCCTAAAACATCAGGATCAAGCACAGGGCTCTTAAGATTAAAATGTTCCCTACTTTTCCAGTTGAAACAGAGGCTTGCAGGTGTGAAGGCTTGTGCATAATCATCTTTTCCACAGGTGTCACCCTCCAAACAAATGTTAGTAACACAACAAAGTATTTCAAGGTGAAGACACAAAGGAAAATCCTTGTAATATATTCATGGAATCACACTCATTCTCTAAGAAATTTTGAAGTCAGAGGCATTACTGCTAAAAAGTCTTGAAAAGGAGGAAATTCAAAATAGAGACATCTGACACAGAATAAGATTTGAAAAAATGTTGAGGAATTCCATCCACATTCTTTTATTTTTTTTTAAGATTTACTTATTTATTGTGGGGGGGGGGGG
>NW_023227513.1:0-794 GCF_002007445.2 Ailuropoda melanoleuca
CTTTGAAGTGCTGATGTGGAGATGATAAAGGTGTCTTGTTGTATTAATGACGTGATTGGGGGAAGTGCATCAGGATGGGGGCTGGTTGCCAGGGGAACTAACCTCCTGATCAGAGGGTTGGAACTTTCAGCCCCACCCTCAGCACCTCTAGGAAAGGGAGAGGAACTTGAGGCTGAGTTCAATCAGCAAGGAATATTTAATCAGTCATGCTTAGGTAAGGAAGGGTCCATAAAAATTCAAAAGGGCAAGGTTCCAAGAGCTTCCAGGTCACTGAACACATGGAGAGTCAGGGAGGGTGGCCCACTCAAAGAGCATGTAAACTCCTCACCCTTCCCACATGCCTTGTCCTATGCATTTCTTCTGGCTGTTCCTGAGCTGTATCCTTTTATAACAAACCAGCGATATAGTACATAAAATGTTTCTCTGAGTTCTGTGAGCCACTCTAACAAGTTAATCGAACCCAAGGAGCAGGTCGTGGGAACCTCTGATTTATAGCCAGGTGGTCAGAAGTACAGGCAACAACCTAGACTTGTGATTTGCTTAGGAAGTCAGAGTAGGAAGCAGGCAGACTTGCAGGGCTGAGCCCCTAACCTGTGGAATTTGACATTACCTCTGCGTAGATAGTGTCAGAATTGAGTTAAACGGCAGGACACCCAGCTGGTTTTGTGGAGAATTCCCTGGTAGTGTGGGGAAACCCTCCCCACCACACACACCCATGACCCATGTTGAAATTGAGACCAGAATGCTAATTTAGAAAATAACAAAGATTCACCTGTGTATGGTTTGTCTGTATG
>NW_023227514.1:0-794 GCF_002007445.2 Ailuropoda melanoleuca
CATGAACACATGTTTTATAATTTCAGAAATAAATTTTAAGCAATTCTACATAAATAAGTGAATAAAATGGAGATATAGGCCATTGAAAAGGGACATTATCTGAGTCTTTTGGGTGCAGGCACCCTAACAAAGCCTGCAAAAAGAACAAAGGCTGTGTTTTCTGTGGTGGTCTATGAGATGAGATACTTGTCTATTTTGGCTATTGTTATATCCCCAGGGAAGAGATGGTTTCCTGGAGTCCTACTGCCACTTGATCCTTCAGGACCCTGAAGGTCATGGCTCAAGTCTGTCTGTGATAGTAAACATTACCTCCTCCGAGAAGCCTTCTGTGATTCTTGTGGCGTTCCTAGGTCTCTGCCTTCTTTCCACTCCCGTTACAAGAAATTCATTGCTTTAGAGTTGGTGCCTATTTGCCCTTTATTCATATTGATTGTATTCCTTTTATCTCCAGGCAGTGGATGGCACAAGAGGTCTTCTGCTCAATTACAGCTGCTCTCATCATAATGTTCCCTTTGTTACTCTGCAGATCTGCTGATTAGGAATCAGGGTTTTCCCTCTCTACCAAGATTGCAGGTATAGGCCTTCTTTGTGCGGTAAAGGGGAGAAGGTCACACAGAGTGTGCCAAATTGCACATAATGGGAGATTCCTGGGTAGTAGATGAGTAGCTGTAATTCCTCCGGGAGATTCCTACTTCAGGACAAAGTACCAACTTCTGAGCACGAAGAATGAGGTTTTTATATGTGACCTCACCCTGCCAACACACACACACACACACACACACACACACACACAC
>NW_023227515.1:0-9934 GCF_002007445.2 Ailuropoda melanoleuca
ACATCGCCAGCAGGGCCATGTGAGGAGGTGACAACAGGGCCTTCCGAGGGGGAGCTCATCAGAGATATCTGGGTATTTGCCCCCAAGTTGTCTCCTGAGGGATTGGGAGCTTGGTCCACTGGTGCAGGGCTATGTTGGCNGGGCTATGTTGGTGGGAACTGCGAACCTCACCAGTCTCCAGGGGCCTGGATGTCAAAGGTATATCCCCACTGCTCTGGGGGGCCCTGTTCCCATCGTCCTGTCTTTTGGTCTCTACAAAATCCTCCATCCCTACTCCAGGCACTTCTTGGACCTTCTCCTCCAACCCCTTTGGGCACGAAAGGGGGAGGTGACTGGATGGTACCGGCTTCACAGCCTTGACAGGCTGCTCAGGTAGTGAACGCAGGACAGCGAATCTGCGACCTGGAGGAGGGATCCTTACAGTTCTCGAGGGTCCCAACATTGCAGAATTACGAGCAGACAGCACAGGTTTTTTCGGAGGGTCCCTCCAGTTCACCAAGGGGAGGAGGCCCAGAGGGGAGCACATAGCCTGAGGGATCGCATACCTTCTCTTTGGCTCCATGTGAAAGCCAGCTGGTAAAGGCCCACGATCCCGGTGGAATGGCCTGCGCCCTGGGCAGGGGGCAAGTGCAGGAACAGCAGGGTGGTCCCGGCCAGGACGGGCGGCTGCGCAGGTAGGAGTAACCAGCAGGCGACAATNGCGGGCGACAACGGCCTGGCAGGGGACGGCGGCGGGGCCGGAGAAGAAACTTAGAAAGCAAATTTCCCATGTAGAGCGGGTTGTGTGCCGAACGATCTTGAGATTGGAGTATGAAACTCAGAGAGAGTCTCTGGAGCTTCTGACTCCTCTCGAGGTCTAGCAGGCACTGAGGAACCAAGCCTGGCCTTTGTGACATGTCCAAGGAACACTGCCTAGAGAAGGGCGGGGCATGCCCAGCAGGGGAAGGAACACTCCAGAGGGCAAAGGGCGGGGCCCCAGAGCCACGCCCACTAGCCTCCAATGCCTGGGACTTCCTGCATCCGTTGGGAGTTGGTTCGTACCAACGTGGCCACCGTCGGCAGGGGGGGGACCGTGGGGGTCTGTGTGGGCCCTTTAGCACCTGGGTGTGTGTCGCCAGCACTTCCCCTGAGCAAGCCAAACAAACTGAGTGCGGGAGCTTCCCAACACTGCGAGGGGGTGGCCCGCTGCCTGAAGGAACTTACCTGCTTCCCTGGGAGGCCTGGAGCCAGGCCACCAGTGTCACCTGCCAGACGGCCGAGGTTTCTGAGCAGACTCCGAACCCTGACCTGACTAGATGCTGACCTCTCTTTCTGCCAGGCAAGTTCTTTCTTCCTTTTTAGGAATTGGGCAAAACAGCATTTACAATGTAGACAGCTCCTTGGGTCACACAGATTGGTAATGCCTTAGCCGGGATTCGAACCCAGCCCGAGTGATTCCAGAACTCTTACTCTGGAGCGTGTGTTATCATTTTTCTTTTTTTAATTTTTATTTTTCGTAGTTCTTAGGGTACGCAGCATGATGCTGTACTTATAGTGAGCACAGGCGCTGCCCAGTATGAATTCTTTTGTTCAAATTGATCAGGAAGCATGCTGGATTCTGATCTCAGAAGACGGAGGTCATGGACCACCAGTTGTCAGCATAGCACCATCCCACAATCGTAATTCAGCTTTGCAGCCCTGATTTGGTCTTTGGTCTTGCTTGGTCTGCTTTGAAGGATCAAAATATGTAAGATTATATGTAAAGATTTCATGTAAATATATAAAGGTTATGTTCTAGATAAATTGTGATCTACCTGAAAACGCACAAGTGGATTATTCCGTATGGGTTAGAAGCTGGTTTCTCTGGCCTTCTAGGAACAAGTCTAGAAAGGCATCTCATTCATGTCTAGAAAGCAAATACATCATTTATTGCAAGTTAATAGTGGAGCAATGTAATGGATTAAATAAAGTAAGATCAACACAATTTGGTCATTGTGAGTATGCCAGCCAGGTTCACTCTTCACCTCACATTGTTGGCACCTAAATGTAATTGTCCAAGAGGGGAGACATACTCTTGGGTGTCTGGCAAGGGGGAAACATGTATTATTGTCTAGGAGCCGGAAGCTTCAGCATCATGGGAAAGATTTTAAAAATCCTGTCCTACACGTGGCTTTATCTAGTTTGAATGTTGTTTCTTTGGCTTACTTCATTTTTTTTTTTAAGATTTTATTTATTTGACAGAGAGAGCACAAGCAGGGAGAGCGGGAGAGGGAGAAGCAGGGTCCTTGCTGAGCAGGGAGCCTGATGCAGGGCTTGATCCCGGGACCCTGGGATTATGACCCGAGCTGAAGGCAAACACTTAACTGACTGAGCCGCCCAGGCGCCCCTTTGGCTTACTTCATTGAAGTATTTTCTCTCTCATGGGGCTGATGTTGCACATTAGGAATATGACATGCAGAAGTGTCAGAACCAAGAATCATATTGATCAGTAAAAAAAAATATGCTTTTTAAAATTTTATATATATATTTATTATATTTAAAATAGCATGGGACATTCATATATTACAAAATTAGTTTTAGTGCTCTGTTGATGAGATTCCTTTTACTGTGCGTTAGAGCAAATTTGAACTTCCATCCCCAACGAACTTTTGGTAGGACACAAAAGGTGTCACTCAGACCCACATTATGTTTGAAAAAAAGGAGAAATATTATAAGCCCTTTCTAACCTCTCTAGGAGCAGAAATGATTTACAGCTATGACATTTAGCCATAATTCCTTGATATCATTAGGGAAGTGTTCAGTAAGGAACAATTTCTTGATTTTGTTTGTTTGAACAAAAATAGCAAGTTTTACAAATTTTGGGCAAAGATTTCTTATAGGAACTCTGAAAAAGGTGGTCACATCAGACATATTTGAAAGCAATAAATTACAGTGATATTATTTCTATCTTTTTTTTTCCCAAGGAGGAAGAATTAAACATATGATGAGTGTTAGGACTTCAGAACAATAAAAGGAAATTTGGGCAAGGATATCCCAGAAAAATCTACCTCTTCAGTTTTCTTGTCAAAAGGGAATAGCGACAAGGTGTTTTTTTAAAATACAGAGCGTTCTCTTACTTGTCCTCGTAAGGCAAAATAATTTAGATGGCAAATGGTTATCCTGAGATCATATGGCTTGGCAGAAGCAAACATGTTGAGACAATTTGTCAAGGTAAAATATTTTTTTAAATGATTAATTTAATCATTAATAGAAATATTTTAATAATGACATCAATGTATAGTTGCCAGGAAGATTACATCTCATTTAACAACATATAAGGCAGTAATCTCCAGTTATGGCAAATGAAGCCATGGGTGGGCAGCCTTGGATGGAATTTGTAGTAGTGACAATGAACTATAGCTAACAACCTGTGGTTGACCACTCATTCCCTGTTCCCTTGTCTTGCTCACCAACAATCCATTGTAATTCATACAGAGCAATATGGAGGGCAGACTGAATGATCCGTGGAGCTCATTAAATGAACTTTTATTCTCTTAAATAACTTTTGTATCCTTGTTTTCAGCCCCTCTTCTCTCTTCTCTTTACTATAACGAAGGCTCAGCAGAAGCAAACTGGCTTCGTGCAGCCCCTTCTCAGGGTGGTCTCTCCTTGATCATTCTATTCATCACTCCTACATTTCACTTTTTGCCTTCTAGAAATATATCAAAATCTTTCTGTGGTTGATGACTTCCACAATCTTTTGGCTTTGATTGGTATTAATTTTGGTATTTCTGTACTTTGATTAAATACGGTTTCAAAAGGAACAGAAAGTAAATATGTTTTTCTAGTCTGCCATCTTGAACTGAAAATACCTGTTGATTTTAGCATCCAACATTCCCTTAGGAAAAAAAAACCCAAACTCAGTATTCACAGATGATTTCAACTTTTCTTGAGAGCTCACTAAGGATTTAGGATGTAGTAATTTCTAATGAGAAAAAAATACCATCTCATGGAGTTGATTTGAGGATTAAATGAGATAATGAACATGAAAATGATTTGTAAACTTTAAAGTTCCATAAAAATGTTTTTTTATTATTTTATTTTTTGCTATTTCACTTTGCCTGAAAGTTGTTTATGACATTGCTTATGTGAGAAAATGCCTTCTGGTTTACTGTTTTGAAAAACAGACTGTATTTTTCAAGAGCTTAATGGAAATGACATTGTGTTTGAAGGTTAGGGGTAAAGACACAAATTTCCTTGACACCTATATAACTTTATAATATTTTCAGCAAGTAATTTACTCACGTATTCCTCCTTCCAGTTTTGTCGAGGACCTACTACCAACCAGATGCTTTATATCAGGTGCTGGAAAACATTTTTCAAGTTTTAAATATTTGGGGCGTTGTGGGCCATGTACAGTTTCTGTAGCCTCTTCTTCTCCTTCTTCATCAACCTTTCAAAACGTAGGAACCATTATTATCTCATAGATCATACAAAAACAGGCTGAGAACCTAATTTGACCTGTGGACCATTATTCGCTAAACCCCTGCTCTACATCTTCACTGAGTAGAAGGTACATCTTTGAGTAATTCACTTTATTTTTTAAAAAAATTTTTTAAAGATTTTATTTATTTATTTGAGAGACAGCAAGAGAGATCACAAGCAGGGGAGGGGCAGAGGGAGAGGGAGAAGCAGCCTCCCCGCTGAGCAGGGAGACCAATGCGGGGTTCCATGCCAGGACCCTGGGATCAAGACCTGAGCCAAAGGCAGATGTTTAACTGACTGAGCCACCCTGATGCCCCAATAATTCACTTTTTTAAACCAATCTTTGGTCTTCCTGATCTTGTCTTTACTCCCTTTCAGCCTCTAATATGATATCCAGAGAGCTTCTGTTAAAACATAGTTCAGATCCTATCACTTAAATCTCTTTAGCTGCTCACTCAAGGCATAACGAAGTCCTCAGAATGCCTTTACAGCCCTAGCAATCTCGGCCTCCAACTTCCTTTCTGAGTTCATTTCCTTCTCCTCTCCACTTTGCTCACTCTGTCTTCCACACGCTGACGTTCTTTCTGTTCCTTGACTATTCCAGGTACACGCTTGCCTCTGCTTATAACATTCAGTCCCTAAATATGTACATTGCTGTCTCCCACATTCACCTTGTGTTCTTTCTTAAATTTCATCTTCCCTAGGGGCAACTGGGTGGCTCAGTTGGTTAGGCATCTGACTCTTGGTTTCAGTTCAGGACATGATCTCAGGGTTGTGAGATCCAGCCCTCAGTCAGGCTCCTGCTCAGGGTCTACTTGTCCCTCTCCCTCCCCCAACTCTTGCATGCACTCTGTCTCAAGTAAATAAAATCATTAAAAAAAAAACAACAACAAAACCTAAAAAGCCTTTAAAAAAATATTTCATCTTCCCCATAAAGCCTTTGTTGATCACTTAATTTCAAATTGCAGCCTCTTTCCATCAACGAACAATGTTCATCTCCTTTCCCTGCTTTCTAGTTCCCTTTAGCACTTACCTGACATGCTAGTTATTTTATCCATTTATTTAATTCTTATTTCTATTTTTATACTTATGTTTATATATTTGCTTCTTTATTTTTGCCCCCCTCAGAGAGAAGGGATATTCATCTGTGTTGTTCACTACTGTGTTCCCTGAACATAGCTATAAAACATACTGAAGAACAGTGCCTGAAATCTGGTAAAGGATCAATAAATTTTCTTGACTGAATGAGTAATTGTGTGCATAAATTAATGAACAGATCTCCAGGGTTTCTGAATTGAGGATTGATGCTCAGAGGAAGGTAAATGGTTGGCACGAGGTACTGCAAGAAGCAGTATTTGTAGTTCTCACAACTAACCTAATACATAGGTTTTGTTAATTTAAGTAGTTTTAATGGAAGCACTGGGAACTAGTTTGGGGACACACATCATCATGATTTTGATAGTGCATTCAGTAGAGTTCTTTTTCAAGTATGTACAAATATCAATGAAAATATATGAATTCATATATACCTCTATTACTTTAATACTTTACAAGAGCCCTTAAAAGTAGGGATAGCAAGTATTAATAGCCTTCCTTTATGATGAACTTACTTTGCTTAAGGATACATGATAATTTAGTTGTAAATGTCAAACTAGACTCAAGAGCTTTTGAGTAGCTCCTCCTTGAAACCCATGACATTAATAAGACCCACAAAAATTCATTCAGCACCCAATGATGCCCACACTACAGACTTATTTATGGGCCATCCATTTTAAGAAAGAAGTGAGTTAGCTTATACAAGCAAAAGTATATTGTTTTGTCCTCTGTCAGTATTAGTAATGGAAAAAGTGGGCTCTAACACCTGTAGGATGGTTTGAGACCATCATGTCTGCATTATAGGCATGTGGATATTTAGCCAGGAGTTCTTCCTCTGCCACTCAGAAGAATTCCCATAACATATAGTGATATGTATTGAAACTGATAAGGGGCTTTTGGGTAATTAGAAGTCCTTCGGCATGATTTTTCCAGAAGCCTTGCCTTTAAAATGAAAATAGTTGGTTTGGACACCTGTAGCTGTGAAGAATTTATTTGGTCCTTAATTTTCACGGTAAATGAAATGAGCTTATTTTATCTTTGCCACCTCCTGTATACCTTTCTCCAACCTCAGTTTTGTACTTGGGAAAACTTAGAAATTAAAAATCAGGATAAAAAATAAATGACAACATAAATGATACCTGGGATATTTTGTTAGGTTCCATGAGCATGCAGAATTAAATATGACCTAGTTCAAATGTTTATTTTAGTTGAATGTTGTATATTGGGGTGGCACCTCCAAGGTGCCAGGAAATAGGAATTCACCTATCCTGTTTGGAACTACAGCCCATACATACCTTCAGTTACCAGTTCTGCTCTTTCTGTAGAAACATTTTCAGGTACCACTGTTTTCTATGTACCTGGTATATATCTAATTTAGTTTTAAGAATTTTCCAGATAATTTTTAATGTGCAGTGCTCCAATTCCAATCTTGCCAAGTCCTGCACCAGCTCCTCTTTCTCGGTATTATTCAGAACCCAATAAAAGAATAATGGCTGATAGCAGCGTTCTTGTCCCAGATATGCCATAAAGTAAGTGTGTCCCTTTGGGAAACTGATAGTTATGTTCGGTGCCTTTCCTTTTCTTTATTTTGAAAGAGTTGTTCTAGCTGGTTCACAATGGCATGTGCACTCTTTGAGTAGTATTTTAGATGCCACCAGTATTCTAAACAGATGAAGACAACTACATGTGAAGCTGTGCAGCATGGTTTTAGAGCTGTCTCGCTCTTACAGGTGATAAGATGACAGAGAACAACAGAAGTAGATGATTTAACCAAAGGCTCCAAAGTGGAATATTATTCAGCCTTAGAAAANTGGAACTAAACCACCAGTCTGCTTTTTCTCTGAAGCTCATTTAGCCAAAACATGGGCTTCTGACTATAAAGCTGTGAAGCATATTATCAGTATGTTTAAAGGCGGCTATTCTTACGGGGTTTCCAATTAATGGCAGGAAGTTTTGAAATTCTTACGAGGACATCTGATCGATTTACAGTTCTGTTTTCATGTCAAGCAAGTCCTGTCAGTGCCAAGTAATCGTCTGGATTTCTAGTTGTTTCTCTGAACTAAAATTCTGAACCTCTTGAGGTTTTCTTCTTGCTGTCTGAAACTTATGCCAGATAAGGCTTTTTTATAGAATACATTCAGGCTTCTATATTTCATGTAAGAAGGACATTCAGTCAGTCAGTGTGGGGGTTAAGCCCACCTTCTGAGAGTGGTATTGAGCTCCTGATAAAATATAGTTGTTATTAGACAAATTTCCTCAAGATAGAAAAGTAGTTATCTCAGATTTTTAATACCAAATAAGTATTTTTACATTTTCCTATAATACATGTATTTATTGTACCTACTACTTATGATATATACATTTAATGGAATATTATTCAGCCTTAGAAAGTAATGACATCCTGATACATGCTACATAGTGGATGAACCTTGAAAACATTATGCTAATGAAGTAAGCCAGTTACCAAAGGGCAAATATTATATGATTCCACCTAGCTGAGATATTTAGAATAGGCAAATTCATGGAAAGAGAAATTAGAGTAGTCTTTTCTGGGAGTTGGGCTGAGTAGGTATCGGGATGTTGTTGTTTTTAGGGGCATAGAGTAAAAGTTTGGAGATGGATGGTGGTGATGGTTATATAACATTGTGAATGCACTTAATGCCACTGAATTGTGTATTTAAAATTTTATGTTATGTGTATTTTGCCACCATAAAAAAAAGACTAAATGTGTGATTGAAGCACAGTTTTTATATACAACACAAAAAGCGTGATCCATGAAAAAAATGATAATGTGGACTTTATTAAATTTTAAGATGTCCATTCTGTGAAGGACAGTGTTCAAAGAATGGAAAGCAAGCCCCTGGCTAGGAGAATGTATTTTCAAAATACATATCTAAAGACATCTATGCACGCAGAATATTCAAAGAAGTAGTAAAAAAACAAAACAAAACAAAGACTTCACGATAAGAAAATAAACTCCCCAAATTAATTCAAATGAATAAGGCAATATGAGCAGACACCTTAGTGGCTAGTATGTATAAATGAGAAATAAGCATATATAAATTGCTTAACATTGGGGAATTATTGGAAAATGATATGCATTGTGCACTAGAGAAAAACAAAACACCGTATAAAACACAAAACTATAAAACTCCTAGAAGATAACACAAAAGAAAACCTAAATGACCTTGGGTATGACATTGACTTTTTAGATAGAACGCCAAAGCCATGATCCATGAAAAAAATAATTTAGACATCATTAAAATTGAGAATTTCTGCTCTGTGAAAATTGCTGTCAAGAAATGAAAAGACAAACCAGAGCAGGAGAAAATCTTTGCAAAAGACACATCTTATTGTTAGGGTGGAGTGGCAACTTTTTAAGGTCTATATACATGGAACTGGGGTAATTTATTTTGGTATACAGTATAGGACGGTACATAGTGTAGTATGGGACCTAATTTTATTTTCTTTTAAATGGATATATGGTTTTCTCAGCATCAATTTTTATGATAATTTTTAGATCTTTAGATTATAATTTCACTTTTGTTATGATCAAACTTTCAAGACATACTTGGAACTATTTGTGACATGCTTTTCTGTTTAACTTGTATATGTATTCATTCATGTAGTAATGCCATAATGTTTGAATTGTAGTAGCTTTATAGTAAATTGCATAGCTGCCTATGAGTAAACAGGTACCTTCTANGCATAGCTGCCTATGAGTAAACAGGTACCTTCTAATAAGATTTATTACTTGTACCTGAATGCCTCCAGATTATATTCTTTTTTCAGACTCTTTACTGTTCACTTAATTTAAATTCAGAGCTTACACATATTAAAAACTGAACTAAAATGGCTAACATGTTTTAATTTTTCTTTATGTTTCTAGATTTAAAATATGGGAGAGTAATAGAATGCAACATTTTTATTTTTATTTATTTATTTTTTTTACAGATTTTTTATTTTATTTATTNTTATTTATTTTACAGAGAGACAGCCAGTGAGAGAGGGAACACAAACAGGGGGAGTGGGAGAGGAAGAAGCAGGCTCATAGCGGAGCCTGATGTGGGGCTTGATCCCATAACGTCGGGATCACGCCCTGAGCCGAAGGCAGACGCTTAACCGCTGTGCCACTCAGGCGCCCCAGAATGCAACATTTTTAAAAACCTCTAATGACTCGCATTTCCTATCTCTAATTAAAACGAAATACCCTGTGGAATACCTTTGCATTTACCCAGTTTCATTAATTCTGGCTACTGAAGTTAATTTAAATTCACTCTTGTAAAATGAGAGCTCAGTATCAGCTTTTTTTTCTCTGTTAGCATACTCAGTGAGACTTACAAATAGTTATCTGCTAGGTGGTAAACAGTAAATAGTCTTGTCTATTACAAATGAC
>NW_023227516.1:0-794 GCF_002007445.2 Ailuropoda melanoleuca
ACTCCCCCTGCTTGTGTTCCCTCTCTCGCTCGCTGTCTCTCTCTCTGTCGAATAAATAAATAAAAATCTTTAAAAAAAAAAAAAACAACAACAACAAAAAGGGTGCCCAGATCATTCATTGAGAAAAGAGTAGTCTTCTTGTGGGATGGTGCTGGAACAACTGGATATCCACATGTGAAAGAATTAATTTGGCTCCCTACCTTTCACCATACACAAAAATAAACCCAAAATGGGTAATAGACCTAAATGTAAGTACTCAAAGTATAAAACTCCTCGAAGAAAGTGTCTCTGTGACCTTGAATGAAATGGTACTTTTTAGATATAATACCAAATAAACCACAAAAGAAAATATACATAAATCAGAATTTATCAATATTATAACATTTTGAACAAAGTGAAAATACAGGCCACAAGATAGGAGAAAATGTTGAAATCATATATGATATAAGACATATCTAGAATATGTGAAGAGCTCTTACAATTCAACAATAAAAGGACAAATAAACCAGTTAAAAAAATGGAGAGAATACTTCAATGGACATTTCCCCAAAGAAGATATACAAGGGTCCAGTACACATGAGAAGATGCTCACCACCATTAGTCATTAGGAGAACGCAAACAAAAGCTGCAGTGAATTCCCTCTGCACACTCGCTAGCACAGCAGACAATCACAGTTCTGGGGAAGATATGGAGAAATTAGAATCCTTGCACGTTGCTGATAGGAATGTAAAACAGTGTAACCACTTTGGAAAACAGACTGGCATATCCTCAAAAAGTTAAACACAGTTACTATA
>NW_023227517.1:0-794 GCF_002007445.2 Ailuropoda melanoleuca
ATGCAAGTCCTTCAAGTGCTCCACTTTAAACAAAATAGTTTTTATTTGACCTAATTGAAAATATTATTTGAATAACCAAATTACTATATATGTTCACCATAAAAACATATTGAAATTATGGACAAACCAATATGTTTCTTTAAAAAATCATCTATAATCTACCAGAAAAGCTACTATTTTTCAATGACTACCCTTCTAATCATCTGTTTCTTTATATACAAAAATAAGGTCATACCCTAAGTCTATTTTATAAGAAGTTATGAGATGGGGAACACCTGGGTGGCTCAGTCAGTTAAGTGACAGACTCTTGGTTTCAGTTCAGGTCATGATCTCAGGGTCATGAGATCGAACCCCGTGTCCTCGGGCTCTGTGCTCAGTGGGGATTCTTCCTCCCCTCTTCCTCTGCTTCTCCTCCCCCAAATAAGTAAATAAATCTTTTTAAAAAGTTATGAGATGGAGTTTCATGTCATAAAATATACTTCTACATCGTTTTATGTGACTTAAATTTTACTTCCCTGTATGTGACTTAATTTTACTTCTCTATATCAATTAACAACAGCTTACTACTTGTGATGGACACTGGGTGTTATATGGAAATGTTGAATTACTATACTGTACATCTGAAACTAATATTATACTGTATGTTAACTAACTAGAATTTAAATTAAAACTTTTTTAAAAATTTTAAATAAGCAACAGCTTACTTAATTTCTTGCTTTAAAGCATTTAGACTACTTCTAATTTTGTATTATTATAAACGCTATTTTGAAGAACATTCTTGTAAACTTAGTCAT
>NW_023227518.1:0-794 GCF_002007445.2 Ailuropoda melanoleuca
CTCCTGGAAATAAGATAATAGGGCATGCACAATTAAGATTTTTAAGTTTAAATTTAGACTGTAAAAGTTACAGTGGCTTAACAAATGCATAAATAAAAATATATATGAATGCACACAAATTACATATATAATTTCATTATCCCTAAAATCATCAGGGTTCTTTATACTAAAAGCTTATCTAAATAAAAATAGAACCCTTTGCCTTTGTTGTAGATGTCTCAAATTTTGTAGCAAGCACTTTACTTGGAAGATACTGTCTGCTGATTTTCAGGCATCATAACTGAACCGTGAAAATGCTCTCAAGAACATTTTTCTCCAAAAAGGGAAGTTTAGGATATATATTTCTGGAACAGGAGAAAGCTGAAAAAATGTCTCCCTTTTCAAAGATGGAGGTCTGAGGGAACCATTAAGTTAAATTTATTATTTAGGGGAGGTTCACATGTTAGTTTGGAAAATACAAGCATCAGGATTGACATTTACATTCTTCCTATAGGCAAAGATGTGCTGACTTACTTTATAAACTTACATTTTTGAGGTGTTTCATTTATAGGAGCAGATCAAACTACGTGTTTCTATCAACTTGCTTATTCCAGACGCATGTTTAACAAGCTTTTCAAAAACAAATTAATATAAATCAAGGAATACAATAACGCAAGCAGATGGACAGAACCAGTCCAAAGAGGAAAAGTCAATGAAAGCATTTCTTTTCTATTGCTTTGGCAATCAGAAAGTTCAGATATTTCCTTCCCATTAACAGAAAGCTGTCCAGATGCAGGGTCATAAAAACCAACATA
>NW_023227519.1:0-794 GCF_002007445.2 Ailuropoda melanoleuca
ATAGGTCTATACTGACATTCTATACATACCATAATATGTTAATTGACAAAAAACAGATTGCAGAAGTGTATCTGCATCAAGATTCAAGATTTTCATTATGTATTAAGTATATAGGGAAATGTTGAATACCAGTACTAAACTACTTACCAGTGATTGTATTTAAAGTGTGAGAATACAGACCATTTCACTTTCTAAGTATCAGATTTATGTAGTTTTTAAATAAGAAATAGTATTTATAAAGCAAAAATGCCAATGAATACCTACCTAATAATATAGTATTTCTACCAGTCTTTATAAATTCAGACTGCTATAACAAAATACCATAGATTGAGTGGTTTATAAACAATAGAAATTTACTTCTTACCATTCTAGAGGCTGGTAAGTCCAGGATCAGGGTGTTGGCAGATTTGAAGTCCAGTAATAAGACCCTACTTCCTAGTTCACAGCATTGTAATTTTGCTGTATCCTCACATGATAGAAGGGTCAGGGATCTCTCTGGGCTCTTTTTTATAAGGGCACTAATCCCATTCATGAGGGCTCTTCATCACCTCCAAAGGTTCCCCCATCCAAATGTTAACGTATCTAATATTAGTATATAATATATGAATTTTAGGGAGATACAAACATTTAGTGTATAGTGCTACTGACAACTCTTTAATTAATACCCATTACCTAAAAGATAAAACCCAGGACCTTCATAAATTGTATAACTACCTACGTGTCTAGTACCTTCTGCCATCATCCATCTTACCCCATATTTTCAAGTGGTAGAGAATGATCATAGTTCTTATTAA
>NW_023227520.1:0-794 GCF_002007445.2 Ailuropoda melanoleuca
TTTTTTTTTTTAACTTTTCAATAAAGTTGCAGTTAATGTGGGCCAGAGCTACCAAGTGAACAATAGCATTAGATTAGGTCAAGTACGTAACCCGGTCCAACATTGTGCATAACAGAGGCCACACCAGCATAGATACAGTCGGCCAGGAGCTGTCACACCATCTGGAAATGATAAAATAGGAATGAATCTGTTAATCCACGAGGGTCTCTCTGGGTTCCAGGCCTCATGACAAGAAAGAAATGACCAGAAACATTTTATATTTTTATATATGTTCCCACATTCACACACGTTTTAGATTATTTGGGGTTAGATGATGGCAGAAAATTCTTCATTTATGCCATTTCAGTCATTTACGTTGCTATCACTATTTTTCGTTAGGAAGGAATTGGCCATAATCGTGGCAAATGTTGATGTGGAGTAAAAGTGGTAACTCTCTGGGGGCCTCTGGAGTAGGTTCTGTTTTCTCAGCTCTTGATTTTCCCTAAATATATTCTTGATTTTCTTTCAAGTGTGCGACCTCTCCATATGAGCTGAGGGAGAACGGGAACTCGGGCAGTAAGGTATTGACCCCTCCACGGCCTCGTGTGCTCTTTCCTTATGTTGCCCACTACCCCCTACCCAGTCCTTCTTCTCCACCATTTCTGTCACTTGTGAAGAGCTCTGTGGTTTTAAACCACCTGCCAATGTGGTGGGTGCACGCGTGCATACATGCATATACACAGTATTTGCACAAATGCACATATATACATATAAAGACATTATATGTCTGTCTACATACATTGTGAAATTCTTTG
>NW_023227521.1:0-794 GCF_002007445.2 Ailuropoda melanoleuca
AAAAATTTAAAAAACCTCAAGTCAGATGACAACCCCCATCCCTCTAAGCACAATTTCCTCTAAACATCGGTGGACCTTGTATGAGGGGATAATCCACGGGGCAAAGAATGAATGGCTATTGATAATTTCTCAGTGGTTTCTAACAAAATATTCACACAGGGTATTTTTCACTCTCAAATCCAAGGGTCTTGGATAGTCATAGTGGGGTTCAGAAGAGTTTTGTCCTATTAATGATATTCGTTTCTGAAATCTTCTGTACTTTGGCCATGCATTTGATTCTCATTCAGGATATAATCTCATTTTGGTACACTGGTGGGAAATATGAATTGTACAGGCCAGTTATTTAGGTATGTGTGACACTAATTTGATTTTCAGTATTACTGAAATGCAGTTCTTGGCTGACCTTAAACCAGCTCCTGGGTAACTGACTAGTCTGAGGATGAACCCTTTGATCGTAGAGAACGAGCTGTGACATTCACACGGTAGATTCTTAACAGGTGTTTGTTGCATGGAAAAACATTTCCAACACCAATGGTTGAGAATAATTTTCTATTAAGAAGATTTGGTACAACCTGCAAGCCTCTGACTTCATGTCAGAATTTTAATTGGATTCTGTAATGATTTGCCAACTCATTTCTCACATTGATTTATCTTTCCAACTCCTTAGAAGAGTTAACAACCCTTCATTTCGTCTTTGCATTTCTACACTTTGCACCTCTAAGGCTCTGCTATGACATAAATTTATAATTGTATGCTTATATTACATTACATGAATTTTAAACACAATTCTAAAG
>NW_023227522.1:0-607 GCF_002007445.2 Ailuropoda melanoleuca
CATAATGAACGCCGAGATGGTAAGTCCCCGCAGCGGTCTTGACAAGGAGTGACATGATGAAATCTGCATTGTTTTGTTGTCTACACAGGAAAAAGCAATTCTAGAGACAGAGAGAGGACTTCAGCTCTTTCATACTCTGGGAGGTAATGATCAACTGGGAAATATAGACTAATAGTGGTGACAGGAAGAATGGAGAAAATTAGATTGGTGTGAAAAACAGAAAATGAGGCAGCCTCAACAAAACCATGATGCCTCTTCTCTTCCAAGGATTCCACCATCACCGACCATCTTCGACACCCTGGACTGTGTCTCCTCCAGCCCTAGAGATGTGAATTCACTGAAAGTGGCCAGCTTTACCATCTCATATTTCCTCTTGACCCTGTGGGTCTTTGTAGATCATGAAATCTGATAGAGATCACAGAAGCAAGGTTCTGGTAGTTCTGCTAGGTCCCTGCCCCGTGCTAAGATTAAACCATCTGTATGAATCGTTGTTTNTGTTGTTTTCATCATAGCTGTTAAAAGTACTTTTAGTTTTTTACTTTTATCAACAGCTATATGCCAAAAAACTAAACAATCTGGAAGAGATGGAGGCCTTCCTGGAAACCTA
>NW_023227523.1:0-794 GCF_002007445.2 Ailuropoda melanoleuca
ATTTGCGTATAACAGCCAGTGCACCATGCAATACGTGCCCTCCTTAATACCCATCACCGGCCTATCCCAATACCTCACCCCCCTCCCCTCTGAAGCCCTCAGTTTGTTTCCCAGAGTCCACAGTCTCTTCATTATTTTAAATAACCACAGCTATTTCTTAAACTACAAGCCAATTATGCCAGAAATGGCCAGCAATCCCTGCACCGAGGGATGAAAGATGACTCCAAACTTCGCCGTGAAAGAGGGGAGAAGGCAAGGGGGTCAACGCCTCAGAGACGAAGACCCTTTGCTCTTTGCTCCCACTTTTATTGGTCCTTTAAGATAATCACAAATCTTTTATACTGTTCCTCAAGCACTCAATGTTGACAAGGGTTCTTACTGAAACTGGGAGGATCTGTTTACCGGGAAAGATACAATATGCTAATTTGCATGTTCCACGAGTTCTGCTAAACAGAGCCTAAGGGACAATGCCTACATCTCTTAGATCACAGGGCAACTGTTTGGGCTAGGAAGGCTTCGGGAAGGCAACTCCCCCCAGCATTCCAAGGGCAGAGTGGTCACGTAGGCCTTGGCATTCCAAAGGCCTGTGCCCTTCTCTGAAACCTTCCCTGCCCTCAGCGGCCTCTGTGTTACATTTTAGCAAGCCAGGTATTACAGCCAATTTCACGCTCTACATTAACCCCAACGCAATTACACTTTGAAACAGATAGGAAATTGAACATCAATTATCAGGGTATTTTATGTTTTTTGGTTTTTTTTAAGATTTTATTTATTCATTTGTCAGAGAGAGAGAG
>NW_023227524.1:0-794 GCF_002007445.2 Ailuropoda melanoleuca
CGCCGGGATCACGCCCTGAGCCGAAGGCAGACGCTTAACCGCTGTGCCACCCAGGCGCCCCTAAAATATTTGTTCTTAATCAGGTAGAATTTGCTTATCTAGTTTATAGGTTTATGGTAAGGATTACACCTTATACTTTATTTTCCGGGGAATTAAAATATTTGTTAGAGAATGATTATCTTTGTTAAAAAAAAACAAACAGGCTTTTAGACTTATTGTGGTGATCATTTCAAAATATATACAAATACTGAATCATTATGTTGTAGACTTGAAAGTAATGTATCAATATACTGAAAAAATTAAATTATGAATGAAAAAATAATATATCCATCTCTCATTAAAAACCAAAAAACTGAATAAAGCTCAGTTTTTTGGTTACATCTTTAAAAAAAAACTTAGGCTTCAGTTTTTTTTCTCAAAAAATGTAATGCCAACTAAAGCACACATTAGGAGACAGTGGATTAGTGCATGTTTGTTTTAGAAAAGTAAAAAATTTTAGGTCATAAATATGTCTTTTGAGGACCACTTTCGTAATTCTAGCTTTTGTTGTCGCAACACTACCGTGAATGGCTGTGGTAAGTTTATGCGTTGGCACTTGGATAACCTTCCTGCTACCAACCGGTCAGAATGTAGTTGTTTCAGCCTTTACGTACCAAGAAAGAACAGTATTTGTTGGACGAGAATTTTCCAGTGGAAGACTATTCTTCCATGAAAACTCAAATGGCCTTTCTTACAATAACTACATCGTTGTCCTCCAAAACTCCAAAAAAAAAAAAAAAAAAAAAAAAAAGGGA
>NW_023227525.1:0-794 GCF_002007445.2 Ailuropoda melanoleuca
AGAGAGACTTCAGGCAAAATCTGACAAACGTGTTTTAAGAGAACATGAAGGAAATACCCATCTAATCCATGGGCATGCAATGTAATGTGTTTGGGTGCCCTTTGGGAAAACTGAATTCATGACCAACCAAACACTGATATTCTACTATTTTCCCACTGCTTAAACACTGAGTAAACACAACAATTTTGAATGCATGAAAGTGAAAGAACACCAACAGATCAAGAACTCTAAGGTTAAAGGAGAAGAAAACAAACCTCTCGGTGGGTAGCTCTCGCCAGGCCAGCCCTGCCCATGAGACCCCAGAGCTCTGAAGGTAAACGTGCTCCCAAAGTGGGCACTTCCCTTCATTGTCCTTGATTTTCCTTATCTTTGAACCACACTGGCTTCCTTCTGGATCTTAATTTCAGATAATGTAGCAAAAGGTATGAATAAGTTCTTCATTCAGTGCTACGTCCCCAAAATGCCTCATGGAGCTGCCGATCAACCCCAAGCTTCCATTGCTTCCCCACTACTCCACGACTTCCTTATCCAGACTCTGCTGATGGGAACCGAGGCTCTTCTCCACTTTCTGCTGTAATCCTTGTGCATTTAGAGGCTCCTTCTAGAGCAGCGGCTCTCAAACTGCGGTGTGCTCCAGAGTCACCCGCAGGACACACCTCAGCATTTCTGATTCAGGAGATCATGAGGAATCGGATCTGCATGTCTACCAAGTTCACAGGTGGTGCACATGCTGCTGGGCCACAGACCACACTTTGAGAACCACTGCTCTACACAGCACCTTGCCATAAAATCAC
>NW_023227526.1:0-721 GCF_002007445.2 Ailuropoda melanoleuca
GACACATCTCCCTTCTCCATAGTGGTGGCTCTTTCACCTGGAGGTTTTCTTTGATTGGATGAGCCCCGGGCACCCTTATGGGTAGTGGGCACACTACAGACTCCAGCGGTGGGAATGGTACTGTCCTTTGCCACTAGGACACCACCCGTGGTTCCGACGGCTCGGCCCCTTGTGTTCAGATTTAGTGGGGACACACACGTGTCTCTTGATGCATCTCTCTTCTCTGTGGCGGTGGCTCTTCCTCCTGGAGGTTTTCTTTGTTCGGACAAGCCCCGGGCACACTTATAGGTAATGGGCACGCTAGAGCCTCCAACAGTGGGAATGCTGTTATCATTTGCCACTAGTGTTACAGCTATGTTTTGGACGGCTTGGCCCTTGGTGCTCGGGCTTAAGGAGGAAACAGACACATCTTTTGACATGGGTTTCTTTTCCGTGGCGGNTGTGTTTCTTTTCTGTGGCGGTGGCACAAGACCGTTGTCTCTTTGCTGATGGATAACAATTTGAGGATTGACTGCTTTTCAGTAACACTGCTTTAGAATATGTAATCAGAGGGCTTATCAAGGTAGTTTTATTAGTTAAGAATAGACAAATAGAAGTGCATAAAATAAAGGAAGGTGTAACCTGAAAGAGAAAAAAGTAAACTTAGAGGCAGTCAGGTTAAAGGTAAAATCAAGTTCAGAGGGGTAGGGACATGTGCAAAAGAGTAAGTTAAGTCAAGGAA
>NW_023227528.1:0-794 GCF_002007445.2 Ailuropoda melanoleuca
CTTTTTGGATAAGAACAATACAGTTCTAAAGATACTTAAATACTTGCGCAGCAACAATAAATGTTATATAAGAAAAAGAATTTCTTACCAATGGCCTTTGAGTAATCTCAAGTCCTTTGAAATGAAAAGATAATACATTGTATAGATTAACGTTAGTCTTTTAAACTTTTTAATTTGTAAATTGATTCATTAGAAGATTTATAAATCAATTCATTAGAGCTCAGAATAAATTTTTCCCAAGTAGATAATATTTTACATGGGTTTGGTCCACAGGTCTACCCACAGAAAAGATTTTGAAGTGTGGTATGGATGAATCCCACTAGGGACTTAAGTACTGCCAACACGATGATCCCCTTACATGTGTTCACGATAATGTTGCCTTTTTTAAGTGACACAAAATGTATCTACTTTCAACAATCAAAATAACCCTCTAAATTTTCTGACTGAAATCATCTTAGATAAGTATATCTAAAGAAAAGATGGTTTCCTTTTCATTTTCATGCCACAGCTGTGCTGATGCCTTCAGGAGGGGCTTACTCAGCCTATGGCGCGAGCAAGTGCTGAGCACTCATACATAAATAACAATGTGTTAGATAAAAATGGACTCTCAGTTTCACATTGGGATGCCTAGTGCATATGTACTTCACAATGTTAGACAAGGTCTGTTCCAGACTGTAGCCTTGCACATTCCTGAAGGTTCAAGCTATTGGCTGTGTTCCACTGACCTGGAACAGGGACACTGCAGGGAGGGGATCTGAGGGGAGAAGAGAAGAAGCACTGTCATGGGGCGAGAA
>NW_023227529.1:0-794 GCF_002007445.2 Ailuropoda melanoleuca
TTTTTTTTTAACTTCTCACATGTGACCATTAGAAAATTTAAAGTTACATAATTTTTATTGGCTGGTACAATCATAAAGGTTTATTTCTTGGTTTTGCTACCTGTCCATTGCAGGTCAACTCACTTTAAAAATTCAGTGATTCATGACGATGGGTCACTATGCCAGAGGTAAAGAAGATCTTAAAGGGTCTCATAAGGACACATGCTACTTCTGTGCCCATCCCATTGGACAGAAATGGTCATATGGATCCATTTGTCTATAAGACCATCAGGAAGATGGATTATATCTGATGAGTAGTGCTAATTAATACACACTGGTATAGAAGAGCCTTCCTCCATCACTACTTAGGATCACAGTAAACCTAGTATGTAAAGCAAATGTCTTTTCTTCCTCTCAACATAATGAATCATAAAATCATTCAAACAAACAACATTATTAATTTTAACTACATCCCAAGCACTATATTGGCCCCTAGGCATATAGAGAAAGCTAAGACATGGTCCTGCATCTCAGGGAACTCACATTTTAGCAAAGCCATTATTATACTAACTATAAATAATGTGATGGATATGAACAGAAGTTGGTTTAATGTCCTATGGGAGGACAGGAGTGAAAATGCTCCCTTTGTGGATGCTCCCTCTGTGTAGCACTAAATCTCTCCTCGGAAGTAAGCGATGTCATTTCTGATCTACAAAACCTGAAAAGTCCTTTCACTTGTTACAGATCATCATAACATCTCCCTATTCCTTCAAGGTAGCATATTAGGTAAGTTGAACATGGAGACATCTACATCA
>NW_023227530.1:0-794 GCF_002007445.2 Ailuropoda melanoleuca
CCCGCCCAGCAGAGGCTGAGCTGCTTTCAGAGGTTTGGAAATGTGTCTTCACTCATCTTCAGTTCAGGGCGGATTATTAAATTTTAATGTTTAAATTGGTGGCTGTATTTTATGGCCTTTGATTTCTCTCTGGATTGATTTTTCTTTCCCTGTAAGAGAGGAGGCGTTTTAAGGGAGAGCGCGCGATGTGGCCCCGAGGTGGGGGTCTGGAGTGAGTTCTGAACGCTCGTCCCAGGCAGCACAGTGATTGGAGCCGTTGCCGCGGTTGTGCTGTCTACACTCAGGGAGTGCGGCTCCTGAGCGGGAGACCCCGGCCCCGTGGAGCGGAGGCGCCAGAGCTCTTCCAGCTGCCTCTTCCTGGGGAAGCCGTGTGGCGGCCGAGACCGTTCTCGCCGACCTCGGGGTGCGGGGAGCGTCGTGCACGGCCTTCCCAGCGGGGTCAGTCCTGTGCTAACTCTGGTAAAAATAACTGGGGGTGGTTCTTGTCTGACTCCGGAGCCCCAGGGCCTGTGGTCTGGCCGGGAGACCCCAAGGGCCATCCCAACGGACCTCAAGGCTGTCGGGATCACGGCGTGACTCCTCCTGGCCGTGCCCACTTTCACTCCCGTGGCTCCACACACATTTAGATGCTACTTGGTGGAGCCAGTTTCTGCTTGAGGCTCCCAGATCCTGAGCCTGGGGGGCGGGGGGGGCAGGCCCGAGCACGGTCGTGGTGAGGTCCTTCCACGAAGGACTTGAAGGGCCTGCCGCCTGCTGACGCTGGCTACTACCCTCCACGTTTCATGATCCAGCCC
>NW_023227531.1:0-794 GCF_002007445.2 Ailuropoda melanoleuca
CTCCCAGCTGACACCCCATAGAATAGACTCACCCTGCCCTCTCCGCTTTGCTCAAAGTACAGAATCACAAGCGAATAAATGGTGGTTGCTCTTTTAAGCTGGCTGTGATTTGGGATGATTTGTTACTCAGCAGTAGCTTCCTGAAACAAGCTCTCAGAGATCCTTACCATTTCACATATTTGCTCATTTAAGCCCCACAGTCGCCCCATGTGGGAATACAGTTATTCCTGTCACACAGAGGAGGAAACGAGGGCACGGAGAAGTTAACGGAGATCTAGCAAGCTACCCGGCACGGAGTGAGTACCAAGTGTGTGACAGCTATTATTCCTCAGCATGAAAATGCCCGTAGTCAGTAAAGTAGGGGCAGTGAGATGAATACGGGCGTCATTAACCCACTTCCTAGTGCTGTGGTTTTAGACGAGTGACTTCACCTCCCTAAGGCTCCGTGTCATAGTAGAATGAGATTCGAATAATATTCGTCTCAGGGTCGTCCAGAGCAGGCGCCTGACAGATGCACGGATGATAATTACTATGAAGCACGCAGCTGGGGTTCCCGTAGACAGCGACCCGAGGACCACAGGGGTGAAGCCAATTTCTTGGAAGTTCTAGTGGGGAGACAGACAGGTCCTTGGTGATGGGTCAGGCCTCATCCAGAGTGAGCAGAGTGAGTGAGTTCTGGACTTTCTCATTAGGGAAACCAGTAAGGCTCTCTGTCATTTATGCCAAGTTGCATTGGGCTTTCTATTGCTTGGAATCAACATCCTAACTGATTCTAGGTTTTGTTTTGTTTTTTT
>NW_023227532.1:0-794 GCF_002007445.2 Ailuropoda melanoleuca
AGCGGTGTCAGCCAGTCCAAGTCCAAAGGTGTAGGAACCAGGGGAGCCGATGCTGTAACTCCTGGAAGGAGGCAGGAGCTGAGTCCTAGCTCCATCAGTGAGACGGGAAAGAGGCAAATCCTTCCTCGACCTTCTCCTCAGACCCCCCTGGGACCAGATGATGCCCACCCACCCCGGGGAAGGCAGTCCACTGAGTCTGCCAATTCAGATGCTAATCTCCTCCTGAAACACCCTCACAGACACACCCCAGAGACAGTGTGCAATCCGGGCACCCCACGGCCAGTCGAGCTGACCCATAAAATTAACCATCCCAGATTCCTCCCGCCTCATCTTCTGGAACAAGGGTCATTTACTAAGGATTCGAACGAAGTTGGTCTTATCCAGGAAGTGGAACGTGAGCTATAAATTGCAGTCCAAATTGTCACGAAGCCACGGGCTCCCCTGCGCACGGAGCCGTGACAGGTGTGTGGCGCTCACAGGGGAAGCCACTTAGCGTGTTAATGAGTAAGCCCGGGCTGTCAGCGCGCGCTCCGAGACCGTGGTTTGCTTAATTAAACACTGAAAGAATGGTCCAGAAATCAATACTCAATCCCATTCTCAAAAGCCAGACACACCCAGATTCTGTAGGTCACTCGCGCTTTGGGTTAACATGCCCCCAGATAATAAGGCAAATAGCCATCTGTCAGCCTACCCCGGCCTCTTCATTTCGTGCTGGCTGGAAAAACGGGAGCCATTAGCTGTGTTATTCAGGGTTAGGAATCGATAACGGGCCAATTATTGATAGACACACACTG
>NW_023227533.1:0-794 GCF_002007445.2 Ailuropoda melanoleuca
TGTGGTTTTGATTTGTATTTCCCTGATGGCGAATGATGTTGAACATCTTTTCATGTGTCTGTTAGCCATTTGTATGTCTTCCTTGGAGAAGTGTCTGTTCATGTCTTCTGCCTGTTTCTTGACTGGATTATTTGTTTTTTGGGTGTTGAGTATGAGAAGTTCTTTATAGATCTTGGATACCAGCACTTTATCTGTAACGTCATTTACAAATATCTTCTCCCATTCCATGGGTTGCCTCTTTGTTTTCATTTTGTTGACTATTTCCTTTGCTGTGCAAAAGCTTTTTATTTTGATGATGTCCCAAAAGTTCATTTTTGCCTTTGTTTCCCTTGCCTTTGGAAACATGTCTAGCAAGAACTTGCTGTGGCCAAGCTCACAGAGGTTGCTGCCTGTATTCTCCCCTAGGATTTTGATGGCTTCCTGTCTCACATTTAGATTTTTTCATCCATTTTGAGTCTATTTTTGTGTATGTGAAAGAAAATGGTCCAGTTTCATTTTTCTGCATGTGGCTATCCAATTTACCCAGCACCATGTATTGAAGAGACTGTCTTTTTTCCACCGGATGGTCTTTCCTGCTTTATTGAAGATTAGTTGACCATAGAGTTGAGGGTCTATTTCTCAGGTCTCTATTCTGTTCCATTGATTTATGCGTCTGTTTTTGTGCCCATATCATACTGTCTTGAGGACTATGGCTTTGTAATATAGCTTGAGGTCAAGCACTGTGATGCCCCAGCTTTGGTTTTCTTTTTCAACATTCCCCTGGCAATTCTGTGTCTTTTCTGGTTCCATACAAA
>NW_023227534.1:0-168 GCF_002007445.2 Ailuropoda melanoleuca
AGGGGCCTGGGGAGGATTCAGCCCTTAGAACCAAGAAACAAAGTGTGAGTGGAAAGCCCTTGAAGTCACGATGGCTTCATGGAAGGTGGAACAGGAATCAAGGTGTTTTGGTACCGTGAATGAAACACGACAAACACAGCACTGAGAAAGACAATTCGGCCAAAACCC
>NW_023227534.1:267-821 GCF_002007445.2 Ailuropoda melanoleuca
AAAACACGTCCGTCAGAAACAACACCGTACAGGGACCGTCTTAGCACTATCATCACCCTTCGTGAATAGGGAAACATGAGGGAAAGTGGTCGCGGAAGCCTGACGAGAGTGCCCCATAGTGGTCTCTGAGACACCACACAGTCCATGGAAATATCAACCATCATCATTTTTTCTCGTGAGAAAGGGAGCATGAATGAAAAGTTTCAGGATTTTCGAGTACTCAGCACCCTTCTCATTGGTAATAAAGCACAACGTCCGGGAAAACACCTCCTGCGAACAGCAGCCTTTTCACTGGGGATCCCGATTCCACATTGGGTGTAGGGGCCTGGGGAGGATCCAGCCCTTACAACCAAGAAACAATGTGTGAGGGGAAAGCCCTTGAAGTCACGACGGCCTTATGGAAGGTGGAACAGGAATCAAGGTGCTTTGGTACCGTGAGTGAAACACGATGAACACAGCACTGAGAAAGAAAATTCGGCCAAAACCCGCTTCCAACGAAATGTTTGCTCCCTGTGGAAATCCTGTCAAAACTGCTGGTGGCAATGGAACGAAAA
>NW_023227534.1:879-1251 GCF_002007445.2 Ailuropoda melanoleuca
CCCTTCGTGAATAGGGAAACTTGAGAGAAAGTGGTCACGGAAGCCTGGCGAGAGTGCCCCATTTTTGTCTCTGAGACCCCACACAGTCCAGGGAAATATAAACGATCATCATCTCTCGTTAGTAAGGGAGCATGAACGAAAAGGTTCAGTTTTTTCGAGGACTCAGCGGCATTCTCATTGGTAATAAAGCAGAGCGTCCAGGAAAACACCTCCAGCGAACAGCAGCCTTTTCACTGGGGACCCCGATTCCACATTGTGTGTACTGGCCGGGGAAGGACCCAGCCCTTGGACCAGGAAAAAGAGTGTGAGGAGAAAGCTCTTGCAGTCACGTCGGCCCAATGGTAGGTGGAAAAGGATTCAAGTTGCTTTGGT
>NW_023227535.1:0-794 GCF_002007445.2 Ailuropoda melanoleuca
ACAAAATTAAAAAGGTTAACAGACTTAGGTTCAACAAGACAGGACCACAGAGCTATCCACCTGTGAACATGTAAAATTCTTCAAGAAGAAGAGAACATGATCTTGAAGATGAATCAGAGATCATCATGGTCACTGCCTACTTTCAACAAGCTCAGTGGCCACCACCTGAAGACTTAGAGGTGGCACTACCTTACAGAACTATGGGGTTGGGACTGCCAGGCAGAGACTTAGGGGTGTTACTTCCACTCCAGTGGACCTGGAAGGAAAGACATGGAAACAGAGGATTATTCTTAAGCCTTAAGATCTAGCAGAATTTGCTTTACTAGACTTTGGACTTGCTTGGGACCTGTCATCCCTTTCTTCCTTCTGATTTCTTCCTTTTCAAATGGGAATGCCTATCCTATGTCTGTCCTAGCACTGCATTTTGGAAGCTCATAACATATGATTTCACAGTTTCATAGATACAGAGGGATTTTTACCTCAGGACAAAGTGTAGATTGAGTCTCACCCATATCTGATTTAGGTGATATGGAGATGAAATTTTAGAATTTAAATTTTAGAGTTCATGCTAGAACAAATTAAGACTCTCAGGGCTATTAGAATGGAATGAGTATATTTTGCATGTGAAAAAGACATGAATTTCGGGGAGCCAGGAGTGGAATTTTATGAACTGACTTGTGTTCCCTCAAAATTCATATGTTGAAGACCTAATTCGCAACTTGGGATTAATGACTTTAGAGAAGAGACTCCAGAGAACTTGCACACATTCTCTCTGTCTCTGCCATGTGAGGACA
>NW_023227536.1:0-794 GCF_002007445.2 Ailuropoda melanoleuca
CCAAATGCTTCTCTTTCTAATCATATGTGTATGTGTATACACATGTCTGTGAACATGGTGAAGTCATTTATGAAAACAAATTTAGTAAAGCATTCAAGTATTAAGTATAAACTATGCATCAAAATGTGATTCCTTATCAGTTAATTTATAATCCGGAAATGAAATAAAGCATATACACAGAATATCTAAAAAATGAGACAGTATATGATTTGCAGCACAGAAACCGACAGGACTAACAAACACGAGAGTAGCAGAACAGGTATTCACCTATGAAATGTGTGAATTAACTTTCCTTTCACAAAGAAACATGCTCTCTTCCATGTTTCAACACACCTATGTCTTGATAGAGACATAATAAATGTACTTCCTGTCTCTAATGTAGAAAACAGAGTGCAATTTCAACGTTAAAGAGCATCTCACAGAGTAGGGAATGATGGATATGGCAAACTAGCAAGTCCTACCACGTGGAAGGCCAGTCCTGCGGCTGCCAGACGTTCTAGTATTTCAGGAGGAACTGGAAATCAGCATTGTACTATTAAAAAATTGACCTGCAAAATTATTTTAACACTCGTAGGGAAAGTATACATTACAATATTCAGGGTAGAAACAGTCCTGCATGTCATGTCATCTTCTTACTAGATGCACACAAATTTAAAGTAGACATATTCAGAGGAGAGATAAATGCTTTCCCTGCCGTTAGCTGTGCAGGAAATATATCAAAGAGAAAATGAGGACTAATGCACTCTTATGAGGCAAAGAGTGGACAGGGTTTTAGCAAGGAAGTTTGAGAGAGA
>NW_023227537.1:0-25563 GCF_002007445.2 Ailuropoda melanoleuca
TTTTAGCAGCACAGAACCAGTAACTCACAGAGCAGCAAGATAAAGAGAAGTGCAAACAGATGTGTTTGTGTCGTATCCTAGACACAGGAATGCCTATGCATCGGAAGACGTAGGGGCAGGACTTAACTTCAGCCTGAGTATGACGATCATCACACTTAGGACTCTCCGGAGAGTTTCAAGTGTCCGTGTCACCCAAAATACAACGGGAAGCCCATTGGCAAAACTCATGGTTTAATTTATCTAACTTTGTGAGATACAATACTTACTAAAATATTATCCTTTAATGGGTTTCAGGCAACTTAGGCTAAGTCCTTTAATTACTTTGAAGAACAGTTCACTGAAGCTTTTAGAAGGTATTTTCAGAAGCTTAATCGCCCAAGAAAATAATCAGCGTTAAGAGGATTAGGTTACCCAGGAGAGAAAGATGTCTCCCACATACCTGTCTACATCACCAGAAGGGGGGGTAGGAGAGGATCAAGACCCTTTTCCTCTGTGCGCCTGCATGTGCCCGAGTGTTACAATTCTTAGAGTGCTTCTGTGTACACGCAATTCCATCCTCTCACCAAAACAATACAGAGAATAACGAACTCAATGCTTTTAGTCATTTCTTCAAAAGAGGGTAAATCACAGTTTCCAAACCTGGTGGGAGCTCTCGATAAAGCCAATAACGGGATACCGAGATCCTAACTGATTGACTCAGGTTAATTCTTGATCATTTGGGGTGGATTTAAGAGTTTTATACACAAATGGCAGGGGTTGCATGAATAGAAAAACCCCCAAACCACAAAAAGCCCAAAGGTCTGAATTTGGGCCAATGAACCCTCACTTCCCTCTCTCAAAACAAACTCTAACACTAAAGGTCAGGATTTTTGTTTTGTTTTGTTTTCCCAAAAGTCAAGAGATACTGTTAAAACTACAGCTGGAAAATATTTTGTTTCAAACCATATCAGGGCACGTTAGCATGAAAATACCCCCCCATCACTTCTGGGCCAATCACACACAATAAAAATGCTCAGCTAAGCTCTACTTGAATTCCTAGTTCTACTCCACAAGTGATTATATACTACGGCTTCCCCTCTTGTACTGTATCTGTCTTACTTATTCGAACCTAAACTAGAAATGGTGAAATTCTTGTTGGACTGAACTGTCTTTGTGTGTGTGTGTGTGTGTTGAGTTTGTTTATAGTCAAATACAACANACTTCCCTCTCTCAAAACAAACAAACTCTAACACTAAAGGTCAGGCTTTTTGTTTTGTTTTGTTTTCCCAAAAGTCAAGAGATACTGTTAAAACTACAGCTGGAAAATATTTTGTTTCAAACCATATCAGGGCACGTTAGCATGAAAATACCCCCCCATCACTTCTGGGCCAATCACACACAATAAAAATGCTCAGCTAAGCTCTACTTGAATTCCTAGTTCTACTCCACAAGTGA
This sequence comes from Ailuropoda melanoleuca, assembly GCF_002007445.2. NCBI lineage: Eukaryota > Metazoa > Chordata > Mammalia > Carnivora > Ursidae > Ailuropoda > Ailuropoda melanoleuca. The sequence continues at coordinate 1,435 of NW_023227537.1, forward strand.
TTATATACTACGGCTTCCCCTCTTGTACTGTATCTGTCTTACTTATTCGAACCTAAACTAGAAATGGTGAAATTCTTGTTGGACTGAACTGTCTTTGTGTGTGTGTGTGTGTGTGGAGTTTGTTTATAGTCAAATACAACAGTGTCAAAATTGGACAATTTATGTGAAAATTAACAGAATGTACATAGTCATTTAAAATGCAAAATTTTAAAAAAAGCTTAAAAACTTTCCCCACAAGGGGATTTATGTGAGACCAGATATCTTATGGTTGGCTGGCTACTATTTGAAATGTTTCTCTGCACAGAAAATATTTTCCATTGTCCCTAGCCAGATAGGCAAGAACGAATTTGTACTAAATCATGGACTATGGTACGTTTGCACTGCTGCGCTCAATTCTGTGGGTTTCTCCCCCTCTCTCTAGGGGAGAATATGGTCTCCACGAATACACAGAGGTCAAGACGGTCACAATGAAAATTTCTCAGAAGAACTCATGAACCACAAGAATGGAGCGAAGAATCCTCAATGACTAAGCATCTCCTACCGTCGCTAATATATTGTAGTGGGGTTTAAATACAAAATTGTTCTTAATTTTTTTAAACATAAGCTAATCATATAAGCATTAAAACTACACATAGAAAACGTGACATGTAGCTTTTTCTGAAAGAATGCTTCATCTTCTGATATGTGACCCCCAAGTCCTATCTGTAAAGAAAAGGATGGGTCTGATGTCACATCTCTCCAAGCTCCGTAATAGTGATGTGCTTCTCCTTGTAGCTACTCGTCCAGGATAACCATGTTATAGAAAAGGACCAGTTGTCATGTAGCTTCTTTCTCTACCAACCCCTTGAAGTCCTAACACACCTTTGAACTGCACAGTAGATGTGTTCTGTTCCCAGTAGTTGTGAAGTCATTGGAGTTTGTTGAAATGTTTCCTACAGTGTTATGTCTGCTTGTCAAATGAAGTAATGCCTGAAATACTTAGCTGTAATCTAAACATAAAACTTAATAAAAACAACCTTGCATGATTTTTGTTAAGTGTGAATTTTCTTTAAAGACTATTTATAAATAAATAGAGAGAGGAGATTATGAGCAGGGGAGGAACAGTGGGAGAGGGAGAAGCAGACTCCACATTGTGCATGGAGCCTGATTTGGGGCTCGATCCCACGACCCTGAGATCATGACCTGAGCTGAAATCAAGAGTGGAACACTCAAATGGCTGAGCCACCCAGGTGCCCCTGGTTTGAATTTTTTAAGTAGAAGTTTTGGTTATGGTGATTTACTCTCCCTGTCACTCAAAATCAGTGTTAAATCAGGCATAAAGATGTATTTAAGAATAAAAGTCAAGTCCACTCATTCTCAAATAGGTAAAGAAACCTATTTTCCTTTCNATCACTTCTGGGCCAATCACACACAATAAAAATGCTCAGCTAAGCTCTACTTGAATTCCTAGTTCTACTCCACAAGTGATTATATACTACGGCTTCCCCTCTTGTACTGTATCTGTCTTACTTATTCGAACCTAAACTAGAAATGGTGAAATTCTTGTTGGACTGAACTGTCTTTGTGTGTGTGTGTGTGTGGTGAGTTTGTTTATAGTCAAATACAACAGTGTCAAAATTGGACAATTTATGTGAAAATTAACAGAATGTACATAGTCATTTAAAATGCAAAATTTTAAAAAAAGCTTAAAAACTTTCCCCACAAGGGGATTTATGTGAGACCAGATATCTTATGGTTGGCTGGCTACTATTTGAAATGTTTCTCTGCACAGAAAATATTTTCCATTGTCCCTAGCCAGATAGGCAAGAACGAATTTGTACTAAATCATGGACTATGGTACATTTGCACTGCTGCGCTCAATTCTCTGGGTTTCTCCCCCTTTCTCTAGGGGAGAATATGGTCTCCACGAATACATAGAAGTCAAGACGGTCACAATGAAAATTTCTCAGAAGAACTCATGAACCACAAGAATGGAGCGAAGAATCCTCAATGACTAAGCATCTCCTACCGTCGCTAATATATTGTAGTGGGGTTTAAATACAAAATTGTTCTTAATTTTTTTAAACATAAGCTAATCATATAAGCATTAAAACTACACATAGAAAACGTGACATGTAGCTTTTTCTGAAAGAATGCTTCATCTTCTGATATGTGACCCCCAAGTCCTATCTGTAAAGAAAAGGATGGGTCTGATGTCACATCTCTCCAAGCTCCGTAATAGTGATGTGCTTCTCCTTGTAGCTACTCGTCCAGGATAACCATGTTATAGAAAAGGACCAGTTGTCATGTAGCTTCTTTCTCTACCAACCCCTTGAAGTCCTAACACACCTTTGAACTGCACAGTAGATGTGTTCTGTTCCCAGTAGTTGTGAAGTCATTGGAGTTTGTTGAAATGTTTCCTACAGTGTTATGTCTGCTTGTCAAATGAAGTAATGCCTGAAATACTTAGCTGTAATCTAAACATAAAACTTAATAAAAACAACCTTGCATGATTTTTGTTAAGTGTGAATTTTCTTTAAAGACTATTTATAAATAAATAGAGAGAGGAGATTATGAGCAGGGGAGGAACAGTGGGAGAGGGAGAAGCAGACTCCACATTGTGCATGGAGCCTGATTTGGGGCTCGATCCCACGACCCTGAGATCATGACCTGAGCTGAAATCAAGAGTGGAACACTCAAATGGCTGAGCCACCCAGGTGCCCCTGGTTTGAATTTTTTAAGTAGAAGTTTTGGTTATGGTGATTTACTCTCCCTGTCACTCAAAATCAGTGTTAAATCAGGCATAAAGATGTATTTAAGAATAAAAGTCAAGTCCACTCATTCTCAAATAGGTAAAGAAACCTATTTTCCTTTCCAGAGAAATTCTTGAAATCAATAGCAAACATTTGAGGTAGGTGGCTTCGGTCTTTCAGCAAATATTTATTGAGTTTCTAGAAAGTTCTGGGTGCTACATTAGGTGTTATTAAAAAAAAAAAAACAGGTTTATAATGGATGTTCCATTACCTCAAGATGCTTTGATTTAGTGGAGAACAAAGACACACACAAAAAATTTTTTTAATGATGGGGCATTGAAAGGAAATGAGAATTCAAAGAAACTGAAGAGCGTGGTAATAATGTACTGANCTTCTGTACACAGAAAATATTTTCCATTGTCCCTAGCCAGATAGGCAAGAACGAATTTGTACTAAATCATGGACTATGGTNAACTGAGGAAATTGGAAAGAGCCCTCATGAAGGAGATTTGACTGGATTTGAGCCTTAATAATGAACAGATTTGCAGTGAATAAAGAGGAAAGAGTTTCTGTAACATACTCTGNGTGGGTTTCTCCCCCTCTCTCTAGGGGAGAATATGGTCTCCACGAATACACAGAGGTCAAGACGGTCACAATGAAAATTTCTCAGAAGAACTCATGAACCACAAGAATGGAGCGAAGAATCCTCAATGACTAAGCATCTCCTACCGTCGCTAATATATTGTAGTGGGGTTTAAATACAAAATTGTTCTTAATTTTTTTAAACATAAGCTAATCATATAAGCATTAAAACTACACATAGAAAACGTGACATGTAGCTTTTTCTGAAAGAATGCTTCATCTTCTGATATGTGACCCCCAAGTCCTATCTGTAAAGAAAAGGATGGGTCTGATGTCACATCTCTCCAAGCTCCGTAATAGTGATGTGCTTCTCCTTGTAGCTACTCGTCCAGGATAACCATGTTATAGAAAAGGACCAGTTGTCATGTAGCTTCTTTCTCTACCAACCCCTTGAAGTCCTAACACACCTTTGAACTGCACAGTAGATGTGTTCTGTTCCCAGTAGTTGTGAAGTCATTGGAGTTTGTTGAAATGTTTCCTACAGTGTTATGTCTGCTTGTCAAATGAAGTAATGCCTGAAATACTTAGCTGTAATCTAAACATAAAACTTAATAAAAACAACCTTGCATGATTTTTGTTAAGTGTGAATTTTCTTTAAAGACTATTTATAAATAAATAGAGAGAGGAGATTATGAGCAGGGGAGGAACAGTGGGAGAGGGAGAAGCAGACTCCACATTGTGCATGGAGCCTGATTTGGGGCTCGATCCCACGACCCTGAGATCCATGACCTGAGCTGAAATCAAGAGTGGAACACTCAAATGGCTGAGCCACCCAGGTGCCCCTGGTTTGAATTTTTTAAGTAGAAGTTTTGGTTATGGTGATTTACTCTCCCTGTCACTCAAAATCAGTGTTAAATCAGTCATAAAGATGTATTTAAGAATAAAAGTCAAGTCCACTCATTCTCAAATAGGTAAAGAAACCTATTTTCCTTTTCAGAGAAATTCTTGAAATCAATAGCAAACATTTGAGGTAGGTGGCTTCAGTCTTTCAGCAAATATTTGAGTTTCTAGAAAGTTCTGGGTGCTACATTAGGTGTTATTAAAAAAAAAAAAAAAACAGGCGCATAATGGATGTTCCATTACCTCAAGATGCTTTGATTTAGTGGAGAACAAAGACACACACAAAAAAATTTTTTAATGATGGGGCATTGAAAGGAAATGAGAATTCAAAGAAACTGAAGAGCGTGGTAATAATGTACTGAAGGGGGAGGGATGACCTTTAACTGAGGAAATTGGAAAGAGCCCTCATGAAGGAGATTTGACTGGATTTGAGCCTTAATAATGAACAGATTTGCAGTGAATAAAGAGGAAAGAGTTTCTGTAACATACTCTGTCTCTCTCAGGGTATGTTCCTTTGGGGAAAAAAACTGGAAAAATTCTATATCATATTTTCCTTTCTTAGAGTGTGAAATTGCACAGTGGTGTATTCTAGATTCTGAGAAGTCCTACAACTCGTTCAGTTTTAATACATATTTTCTTCTAAATTTATTTAACCATAGGCTTTCCATTTCTCCCACCCTTATTTAATACTGAATAACACTAAGGAATCCACATTGGAGATGCTGTTCTACACAAATTAGCACCGAGTATTCTAGGGAGAGAGCCGGGGATCAAGGAGAAGCTGCTGGAACAATTGCGCTCTGTGTAAACTAACTTACTTACATATTTATGCCGTCATACAAAGAGCTTTCTGTCTGGGCTCCCATGTGGAAAGTAAAAATAAGTGACTATTTTGTGTGTATACATATTCCAAAATGTTCTTGGTTCAGCAACCTAAAATTTAAGCTTAATAATGTTAAGGGTAACTTTTTTTTCAGATTCAGATTTTAAAAATATAATTGCTTATCATTTTACTTTAGTAGATCCCTCAGTAACACCATTGTTAGGACACATACCAGCTGCCACAGTAGAGTGCTACAATGTGTGAACAAATGGAATTCTTTGGCTTCTTAGCCCCGAAATAATTTCAATTCCAATTGCAAAAGTCTCTCAAAATTGTGTGGGTCTATGAGACTGGCAATCTGGACTATCTTGTAAGATTTGGGACATAGTGATCACTTTGAAAACTGGAAGAATCAGAAGCATGGGGAGAACACTGAGAAGAAAAAATACCCAAACACAGAGGAGGGTTGTGTTTTCCAAAAACCAGACAGTGTCTACATTTTTTAAAGATATGTTTAAAGCCGTGCATAAATAAATTAATAGGTAGACAACTTAATATTGTAATGGCAACGCACCAGAACATTTTAAAATGTAAAACAAAGGGTGAACCCAGACCAAGACAAAAGCCAGAAGCAAGTTTAAATATTTGAAAATTAAATCTTCATTGTATAAATAAGACATTACAGGATTAAACAAAATATCTGTTTCATATTGGCTCACCCTGAGCCTCGAGACATTGTTTGGCTTTCTTTTCCTCCGATTTATAAAGCGATGCTGGCAATAATTCTTCAAACCTTGGAAAGTTAAAGGGTGTTTTATTAGCCTGTGTGCTACAGAAAATAAGGAATTTTTTTTCATGAAGAATTCGGTTCCGCAATCATTAATGTGATATCAGTGTCCTCGATATCCACATGGTGGAACATATTTTCTGCTCCAGGAACACCACAAAGTCACAGAAGTTAGAACTCATTGCTCAGGCAGAGATGATGTCAGGGATCAGATACAGACTCTCAAATGTCCTCTTGTCTTCCCACCCCCTCTCCCACCCGACCCCCATTTTTTAGAATACATGCTTGCTTCTGCATTATTTGTAATAGCCACGGAGAAATAAGGGGGAAATATTTTTCTTAAAATTTTTTTGTGGCCAATTGAAAATAGAGCTAACTTAGAGTAGGGGATTTTAGCCATTTCTCTATAGACTTGGAGGGAGTGATGAACCTAGAAGACCCTTTTGCCTGGGTAACGCATGATTTTTTTTGAGTCTCATTTCACTTGGACCTTGAGAAGTACACGCATACCATCTCCTGAAAGCTTTTATCTTCTGGGTTGGTTGATTGGTTGGTTGGTTTTTTAGTATATCAGATAACCAGATTTTGTTTTCACATGAAGCACAAGTTCCCAATTAGAATTTCCTTTGCTGATTTATCTTGGGACTTTTGTTTATATATTTTCTGTAGATACATTTGAACCTTTCCATTTTGATGGTAAAGAATATACTGGAAAGAGAGTTGGAGACGATGGCTGAATTCCCTAGACACCAAAATTCAGTGATTGCAATGAGGGCACAGAGGCTTATTCTTAATAAGGCTTCATAATATTAGTACAACTTCTTATTCTTAATAAGACTGTGGTATTCTGGAAGATACGATCCTGAGTCAGGATACAAATGAGAGCAAAATGGCTCAATTATCACTCTGACATTCTGTGGAAGAGTAGGGATGGCCACAAACTTCTTGGTGGGGGCTTAATGCCCTACATTCTGTCTCTAAGCTGCCCTTGGATTCTGAGTGGTGGGATTATCCCAGGGAAAAATAGTGACATCCATAAACACTTAGTATAATTCCAAAATCCCTAGAAAGTCAATTTTCTTGCCAGACGAAATATCTGTGGCAAAGGTATCGCCATGCTTGTCACATCCTTGATTTAGTGCCACATGCTCACTAGTTTCACAAGTGTTTCATTTTATTTAAGAAATGGACATCTCTGAGTTTTATAGAAATGTTCCTAGGAGGCTGACATGGTATATCCTACAGTGAATTTCACCAGATTTTAAGATTTGGGTTTGCTTACTTTTTGTCAAGTAACTTATTTAAAGATTCATCTAGCCTAAAAGAATGTACAAATATGAAAGCACAAAACTGGTTTTTGGGGGGTATTTTTTTTTAATTTTAAAATAACTCCAAGCTTTTGGAGGAGTTGTTACAGCAGTGCAAAGAACTCCCACATATCTTTTATTCACAACTTTATTTTTATTCACTATTTTTAATATTCTCCCTCCTTCACTTCATCATCCCATTCTCTATGTAGATTCACTTTTTTTTTTTTGAGACAAACTTTTGAGAATAACTCTTGGACATATGTCCTTTTGTCCCAGAATGCTTCGATATCTTTCTCTTTTTCCTTTTTTTCTTCAAAGTAATTCACCAAAACCACAGAGTAATTTCCTAACTCAGGAAAATTAACATTGACAAAATACTACTATCCAATATATAATCCATGCACTATTTTCTCAAATTGTCCCACTATTGTCCTTGATGGCATTTTTTCCCTGTGATCCAAAACCTAATCAAGAATCATGAATTACATTTGGTTTTCATGATTGTTTTCTTTTGTTTTACTACCCTTAATAACAGCAGCATAACTCGTAAGCATACCTAATATTCAGTCAAGTTGGTTAATAATGTCTTGGTCTGGAAAGAAACTTCACTAAATTAATGAAAGTCAGAAAAGGGGATTAAGTAGCTTTAAAGAATAAATACTTCATCATAAATTGACAAGGATTTTATATATATAGGCTGAAAAACAAATCTTGTCCCTTAGACAATTTTGAAGAAAAGCTATATGTTCCCTTGAGGATATTAGTACCTATTTTTGTATGCATTATTGCAATATTTCCCTTTTTCATTTCATTCCCTAGTTTGTTTATTTGAGTATTTTCCCATAATAACAGGTTGCCTACATTCTGATGACGTCTAGGGAAGCACCTTAATTGTAATTGGTTACAAACCCTTAGTTACTTAGAAACATTTTAAATGACATTACTTTCAAAGTACTGTTGTGGTAGGAAGATCTTGACCTTTGGAGTCAAAGAGATGCTAAATTCTGGTTCTCCTACTCACTCGCGGTATTATCTTAGGTCAGCTACTAAACTTTCTCATGTGGCAATCATTCAGCAGGTCCTGGTGGCTGTTGATATTTGGGAAGCAATATGCGTGCTACATAATCACATGGGCCCTTGGCACCCAGCAATGCAGTGTCGAATCCCTGTTCAGGACTCACTGGCCTCGGACTTTGGGACAAAATAACCAACATTTCTAAATTTCAGTTTGTTTATTTGTTTGCTTGTTTTTATCTGTAAGAAGGAATTAATACTGGTACTTATCTAACTGGATTATTCTATTAAGTGAAATAATGTTTGTAAAATGCAAAAATGTGAGGTTCCTAGTATATAACAAGTACTCAATATATGTTACTGATCTCCTGATGAAGGTTCTGGAATTAATAATATTATCAGTGAAGATAATAATGTTTCTTTAGACACTACAGACAATATCTTTCTCTTGACCTTGACTTTGTATCTTCTACATGTTCTTTCTCTCTTCCTGTGTCCTGTTAGGCTACCCTCAGTTAGGGCCCTGTAATTATGATATACCCATCCCTCCCATCCTTTTTTTTTTTTTTAATCATTCCTTCAGACACAGGTGAACATTCATTATCAAAGAAAGACCAGGGTAGGGAAAATTGTAAGCAAAATACTTGGCTGAGAATTGAGGCTAGAAATTTAAATACATTTAATAGCAAAGTGGGGCTAGTTCTAATTAAATGAACTCAACTGCCTTTCACCCCTGAGTTGCCAGTCGTCATGATTAATCCTTAAGCTAACAGTCAGGGACAGCCTGACTAAGAGAACAACAGACTGAAGAGGCTGGTCTCAAATGCAGCATGGGAGCCCACAGTGACACTGGTCACCCGTGATTGATTCAGAGGTTCAGCCCCCATGAATTCAATGAGGATTAGGGGACTTAAAAGCACATGGCTTAGCGTTTGTGTTCAACGTTCAGTCATCTCGCATTCATGCAACCACAAAATGTCAGAGCTAGAAAAGAACGTAGTGTTCTTCTAACCCAATAACTCCATGTCACGGAGGCGTGGAGAAATCGGGTGATGCTTGAAATATCACTAAATTATCAGTGGCAGGGTTTGGCTAAGACCCTCTGCATTTTAACTCCTAGTTCTGTCCTACTGCCTGCGTCCCATGCAGTTTTGTAGATGTTCCAATTGCTCTTGATAAAAGATGGAACATCGAGTGTTGTGTTTTATTTATTATATCTTATCCCTTGATCTAAAAGAAGTTATGTAACACCCACTGTTGTATTTTGTTTGCAGGTATTTTATTTATTGGAATGTACTCCTTTTGTCTAGAAAAGGAAAAACTTCTGGTGGTAGTTTTTTTTAATAAGCCTTCAAGTAATGCAAACCAGCTTCAGTCACTTAGAAAGCAGAGTGTCTTCATAGAGTTACAAAAATTAAAATCCATTATATCTGTTTATTTAACAGTTATCAGAAGTCTACTATGTACATTGGGGCACCTGGGTGGCGCAGTCGTTAAGCGTCTGCCTTCGGCTCAGAGCATGATCCCAGCGTTCTGGGATCGAGCCCCACATCAGGCTCCTCCGCTATGAGCCTGCTTCTTCCTCTCCCACTCCCCCTGCTTGTGTTCCCTCTCTCGCTGGCTGTCTCTATCTCTGTCGAATAAATAAATAAAATCTTTAAAAAAAAATAAATAAACACAAAATCATGGAAATAGAAGATCAAATGTATGAAGTATGATAAGATGGATGGAATTCCAAGTTAAGCCATAAACACTTAACAAAGAAAAATCTTGGGGTGCCTGTGTGGCTTAGTCGGTTAAGCGTCTGCCTTCAGCTCAGGTCATGATCCCAGGGTCCTGGGATCGAGCCCCACGTTGGGCTCCCTGCTCAGTGGGGAGCCTGCTTCTCTCTCTCCCTCTGCTGCTCCCCCTACTTGTGTGTTTCCTCTCTCTCTCTCTCTCCATCAAATAAAAAAAAAATCTTTAAAAGAAAAGAAGAGAAAAATCTTAAAATGAACAGTGAATTCATTGAGGTTGGATTTTTTCAATTAAATTCTTAATTTTTTAATAATTGTAGGTTCACATGTAGTTGTAAGAAATCATAAAAAGAGATCTGACGTGCCCTTTATCCAGTTTCCCCCAATGGTAACATCTTGCAAAACTGTACTACGATATCCCAACCAGAGCACTGATGTCATTGCAGACAAGATACAGAAACTTTCTATCATCACATGGATCCTCGTGTTGCTTTTATTGTCATACCTGTGTCTCTGCCACCTTGACTCCAGCCTTAACCCCTGACAATCTGTCCCCCATTTCTTTAATTTTGTCATTTCATGAATCATACAGTATGAAACCTTTGGGGATTTCTTTTTTCTCAACATAATTCCGTGGGGATTCATCCCAGTTATTGTGGGTAGTAAATTATAATACACGTAAAGAATATGGCTGCATTTTACCACTTGTAATGGGAAGTGTCTTGACAGATCCTAAGACAGATCTCTTTAGAGAGAAGTTCACTTTTTTTTTTCTTTAATAACTTCTGACTAGGGTTGAAATGTCTTATCATCCTCCAGCCAAGTGTGAGGATAGGATAACAATGAAAGGGTGAGTAAGTAGGAGGATCTGTTGGCAGATACTTCTGGAAGTGTAACTGAATCTCCCCTTAAGTTCTGAGTCAGATTTAAGAAAACAGAAGAAACAATTCTTTCAGCATCCGTGGTGGACACTCAACACAGGCTTGAAGGGTACGGTGCAGGGTACCGCGGGAGAAAGAGTGCCTCATATTCTTGGACAAATACAAACAGGTCGGCAGATTTTTAATATGATGTGCCTTTTTCACCCATCTCCTTTCATGAGTAGTTCCCAGGAAGCCCGAGGTCCTCACCATGTATACTGGCCCTCACCCTGCCAAACAGACTGGTTTCCTCCAGCTTCCCGCCCCCCAACCAGAAGAAGTTCGATTGTCCCCACGTGAACCTCACTTTTCCACCCGTCCTCCAGCTGCTGTGTCAGGCTAAGACCACAGTGGCCCTCAGCAGTAGTGCTGACCCACCGTGCAGGGCGGAAGGTGCAGCCACCACAGAATACCACGAAATACCACGAAATACCACGGAACATCACCCAGACGCACGGAACCCCATGCAGCCCAACAGCACCCCCCCAACACACAAACCACTGACCACTTAGTTCCCTCCACGCCCTATTTTAGGTGCACTCAATGAACGGTCAGTCTCATTGCCTCTTCTCAACAATGACATTAGAGCGGAACTACTTTCCACAACTTACAAGTGAAGAAACTGAGGCTCAGAAAATTTAACTTACCTGGCTAGGAAGTAGCGGCATAGAAACATGAAGACAGACAGTCTCACCACATAATCCTCCCTCATTCTTAACCAATAAAATTAGAACTGGGCATCAAGCCCAGTCGAGCAATCGCAAACTAAGCAATAGTATCAGCAACATTTAATCTTCTCCTTTGCATTAATGTTCCATGAAAAGTCACCGAGATTTTTCAGATTTCAAATATATTTTTTTTCCTTCCTCTTTCTAACACTGAAGTCCAGCCCTCTCAGACCTCTCTGTTACATTCCTATTGACCTCTGCTGGTAGAAAGATCCATAAGCTGGGGTTCTTGGTGGCAGGTAACCCCCAAAGACACAGCTGCTGGAGAAGCCCTTCCATGTCTCCTTTATGTTCGTTTCACAGAGGAGCACATGAGGAAGGTGTCATCTCTGCCATTCATTGAAATATTCCCCTGCTCAGGGATGCTCAAACCAATGGGGTCCATAACTCCAGGGACCAAAGTCTTCTTCAGCCAAGGGAATCGATTATAGCACCTCCATAACATATCAAGACTTTGAAGCTACTCTCAGCTGATTTTCAAAGATAAAAGAATTTTATTAGGGCTCATCCCCTCCAACACCGAAAGAGTACCAGTTTTTCGTCAAATCAAGTCTTAAGAGGTGGAAGGGGAAATATTTAGATTTAAGAATTTTTTAGAGTGAAGTAATGGCCAAAGGGAAAAATTGGGGTACGATTGTAGAAATAAGAAACGAAAGCACAGGGAGATTGCAAGCACAGGTGCTGAAGGCAGAGGGAGAACTATTTTACTATAATGTTGACTTTGGGGATGCTTCTTCATGACTAAGTCAGTGGTCCCCTGAACCCAGAAGCCTCCCTACAGCCCACTTGTCTACCACTCTTCTAGTTATTTGGCTCCCCTCTGTACCCCCCAGCATGCTTAGCTGATCTCTCACCTAGAAGTTATTGCTCCCAACTGTTACTCTCTGTTTACTTACTTGCTTCACACATCAGAGGGTGAAGTCACAACCTGAGGTTGGATGCTTTGTTTTTATTTCACGTTCCTAGTTCCAGTGCTGTGTTTAACACTTATAAGACGTTCAAATAAAACTTACAGAATGAATTTACACTCTGACACCCTGGGCTTTTGCAAGCTCTGGTTACACTTCCAGAAAAACATGTCTTTTATGTCAATTGTATATGTTGCATTTGCCACGACTCTGGTGTTGGCCATCTGCTCTTCCCAGTCCTCAGTCCACAGGGTGGAAACCCAGGGCTGAGGGAATAGAGCCTAAGAGAGGACCAGAGCTGCTCGCCATTGCCCAGGCTGCAGGTGGAGAAGATAAGCTAAGCAGATCAGAAACATGCCATTCTTTTTTTTTTTTTTTTTAGATTTTATTTATTTATTTGAGAGAGAGAGAGAGGAGAGAGAGCACAAGCAGGGGGAGGGGGAGAGGGAGAAGCAGACTCCCCGCTGAGGAAGGAGCCCAAGGTGGGGCTCAATCCCGGGACTCCAGGATCATAACCTGAGCCGAGGACTCAGTGAGCCACCCAGGCGCCCCAGAAACATGTCCTTCTTAACCCAGGCAGGCACACGGATCCTTATAAGAAATACTATGGAGATTTTGCATGAGAGAGGTGACTTCAGCACCCCACAGACCTGCTTCAAAGACCCAGCTCCTGCCTCCGATGGGAAAATTGAGTTACTTTGGGTAGAATAACCATTCTAGGTCTCACGTTCTTGTCTCCTCGGTGAAATGGGGATGTAACAGTGAAAACCTTGGAGGGCGTGAGAATCCACGTGAGTAACTCACTCAGCCTGGTTTTCGGCTCATGGTCCCTGATTCATAAATGTTGGCTGGGAAATCATTAACTATGAAATTATTCATGACCGCTAACATTTTTGCTGCGTTTTATATGGCACTTTCATACACTCTATTGTATTTGATTCTTGTAACGTCTCATGAAGTGAGCTGGGAAGGTACTGTTATCGCGCTGGATATATCCGAAATCCTCACTTCTAAGGGACCGGCTGACTTGCTCAAGTTCACATAGGTAAGGCGGAATGGCACAAAGATTATGCTGGAATCTTCTGATTTGATTACTCCAGGCTCCTAGATAGCACCCTTACAGAAGCTATTGTTCTTTGTCTCCCTGCACTTCTAAAGTCAGAGCCTGGGGCACCCGGGGGGCGGCTCAGTCATCAAGCATCTGCCTTTGGCTCAGGTCCTGATCCCCGGGTCCTGGGATCGAGTCCCGTGTTGGGCTCCCTGCTCCACTGGGAGCCTGCTTCTTCCTCTCCCACTCCCCCTGCTTGTGTTCCGTCTCTCGCTGGCTGTCTCTATCTGTCAAATAAATAAATAAAATCTGGAAGGAAAGGGAAGGGAAGGGAAGGGAAGGGAAGGGAAGGGAAGTAAACGTCGAAGGAGAGCTGCATGGGGGGAGCTCTGCATGGGGAAGGCATGCACGTAAGGGAGACAGCGCTCAGTGTTACTGGAATGATGATCCCATAACCTCACTCCCTCAGGGACGCTCTGTTTCCCTTCAAAACTCTGACCTCCAAACTCTTATTTGTTTTCTTGCCATTTCTAAATAGTAAGTAGAGCGCAGAGCAGGGTGGGTGGGAACAGTGGAAGAATAAAAGGAGCAGATTGAAGAAGCTGTCTGTACCTCCATCCCACAGAGATCCCTCTCTATCTGGGGCTTGAGAAACTGATCACAAATCCCTGCACACCTAAAAGAGGGACAAAAGCTTCAAAAGAAGGCCCGAATGGTGATGGACGTAGAACAATATGGAAATTTCTGGATCTGTCATCCAAATAAATATTAGAAGCAAAATGGCCATTATGAAAGAGCCAAAAAATAAAAATAAAAAAACCCTCCCCCAAACAGGATTTACAACAGCAAGCATTCTAAAAGGTAAAAGCCCCGAATCTTGCCAATCCCGGGCCTTTGCATAACTGAAACTGAGAAGTCTGTCACAGCCTCTCCTCCGGCAGAACCAGCTGAGGGTGGATGAAAATGTTTAGCGCCAACCTGCCCTTGGGATAATTGCATGCTCCGAACGACATCAAACAAAAAAGCAGTCTGGACTTTATTGGCATGAAGTGCTATTAGGTTGTCAAGAATCCTGTGATCTCCAGCTGCAAGAATGGGCACAAAATGACTCTGCAAAGGATATTAACGGATTGCAGGATATTCTCTCCATTGTTGCATGAGCATTTTTTTTTTCCCTCCAATCATTTTGAGTCACAGTCTGGGGGGGCAAAACTAGGTAGGATTTTCCCATAAGGCAGACGGTGCAATTGAAAGAAAAAGAGTGGTTTTGCTGGGCTCAGAAATGTCCCGTCGGATCTTCTGCTTTATAGGCTTTTTTAGAATCAAACAAATGTCGGCAGCTATGACATGATTATACCCAGCAGGTAAAGGAGAAGCACTGAAATTATGTTTCTGTAAGTCATCCACATTGCAATTAACTTTGCAGGGCGTTGCTGGTTGTGACAGATTGTTTGCTGTAGATTTGAGGAGGAAGTCAGCACAAAATGACTCAAAGTCAAAATCCTCCCTCTAGAAACAGGCAAAATCATTCTGTAACTGCCATAGGGTTATAAGTGGGAAGGAATCAAGTATACAATTTAGCCCAGACCTATGGTTGTATAGATGAAGATACTGAGGGTCCTAGAGGTGCAGTGAAACGGCTGCTATCACGTAGCTCGTTAGCAGCAGCGTCACCATTAGAAACTAGGACTGCTGATTGGTACGTTGGGATTTTTCCCGGTATCGTGCAACCTATACCTTTTCTAAACATAAAATATTTGCACCTTGAGTTTGGAAGTGCCTTGAGAGTTTCTGCTATAAACTTTGTTGGTAGTTGTCTTGTTGTGCCAACTTTGTATGTGTTTGGGGAACCAGCTTTACTCCATTCTCACTTCATATGGTTTGGGAAAGTTGGAACCCATGCCTTTTCTCTAACTTCTGGGACGGGCATTGATCCCCGTCTGGTCAACTCTGAATTCTTACCTTCCTGGGCTAATGGACTGGTGTTGCGTTAGCCACCTGGTCCCAGCTAAGCCAATCAGACTACTACCTGGGACTATTGCTGGAACTATGGAGAATGATTACTAATACATCCAGCATACAGAATAAATGAGATTTAGAGGATATAATCTGTACACAGTTTTATTTTGCTCTCCCCCCGTCCCCTGAACATGTATTTTATGGGAGAAGTTCTGATCCTGCATGAAACTCTAATAGACATATAATCTTTTTCATTCTCAAGGAATAAGAAGCTCTTCATATTTTAAAGACGTAATTCAACATGTAGATGCCAGATCCCCTTTGTGAGTTAAAGGTAAGGCTACTCAGCTGGTGACAGACAAAAGCGTATGGACTGGAAAAGAGCAAGAAAATGATCTTTTCTTTTTATTTATCTCTTTTCCCAGAATACACATTTATTTCCTCCTTCCCCAACTTGCTAAGCAGATCTCTTCCCCTTCAGGGTCAAATCTGAGCTGGGGACAGGGTGGAACAAAAGAGAAGGCAGAAGTGTGGTGGGAGGAAAGGCCTCGCTTGACTGACACTGCTGTGTTCAGACTTTATTCTCTCTACTTCTGACTTTCTCTTGGAGGCATTTTCGTGGGTTCTCTGGAGACCACGTGCTGGGGTTCTCATGCCATTCATGCCCTCGACCAGATGAATACTTCATCATGGTGCCTTCATCCTTACTCTTACCACAGCCATAAAATGTCCATAATCCAGTTGTTCTTTCTGGATTGGATCTAAGACAGCTACCCTGACCACTCTCTCATATGTATTGGCCACACATGGTCTGTTATGGGCTGACTTGTGCCCCCCCACTCCACTTATTTTATTTATTTATTTTTTAAAGATTTCATTTATTTATTTGACAGCAAGAGAGGGAACACAAGCAGGGAGCCTGACACGGGGCTTGATCCCAGGACTCTGGGATCATTCCCTGAGCTGAAGGCAGACGCTGAACGACTGAGCCACCCAGGCGCCCCTGCCCCATTCCATTTATATGTTAAGATCCTCATCCCCTGTACCTCCGAATGTGACTATATTTGGAGAAATGGCCTTTAAAGAGGTGATTAAGTTAAAATGAGGTGAGTAGGGTGGGCCAATGTGACCAGTGTCCTTATGATAGGGTATTAGGACACAGACACACACATAGGAGAGACCACGTGAGGACATATCAAGAAGTTGGCTGTCTCNTATGTATTGGCCACACATGGTCTGTTATGGGCTGACTTGTGCCCCCCCACTCCACTTATTTTATTTATTTATTTTTTAAAGATTTCATTTATTTATTTGACAGCAAGAGAGGGAACACAAGCAGGGAGCCTGACACGGGGCTTGATCCCAGGACTCTGGGATCATTCCCTGAGCTGAAGGCAGACGCTGAACGACTGAGCCACCCAGGCGCCCCTGCCCCATTCCATTTATATGTTAAGATCCTCATCCCCTGTACCTCCGAATGTGACTATATTTGGAGAAATGGCCTTTAAAGAGGTGATTAAGTTAAAATGAGGTGAGTAGGGTGGGCCAATGTGACCAGTGTCCTTATGATAGGGTATTAGGACACAGACACACACATAGGAGAGACCACATGAGGACATATCAAGAAGTTGGCTGTCTCGGGGCGCCTGGGTGGCACAGCGGTTAAACGTCTGCCTTTGGCTCAGGGCGTGATCCCGGCGTTATGGGATCGAGCCCTGCATCAGGCTCCTCTGCTGGGAGCCTGCTTCTTCCTCTCCCACTCCCCCTGCTTGTGTTCCCTCTCTCGCTGGCTGTCTCTATCTCTGTCGAATAAATAAATAAAATCTTAAAAAAAAAAAAAAGAAGAAGAAGAAATTGGCTGTCTCCAAGCCAAGGAAAGAGGCCTCAGGGGAAACCAAGCGTGTTGACATNAGGGTGGGCCAATGTGACCAGTGTCCTTATGATAGGGTATTAGGACACAGACACACACATAGGAGAGACCACGTGAGGACATATCAAGAAGTTGGCTGTCTCGGGGCGCCTGGGCAGCACAGCAGTTAAACGTCTGCCTTTGGCTCAGGGCGTGATCCCGGCGTTATGGGATCGAGCCCTGCATCAGGCTCCTCTGCTGGGAGCCTGCTTCTTCCTCTCCCACTCCCCCTGCTTGTGTTCCCTCTCTCGCTGGCTGTCTATATCTCTGTCAAATAAATAAATAAAATCTTAAAAAAAAAAAGAAGAAGAAGAAATTGGCTGTCTCCAGGCCAAGGAAAGAGGCCTCAGGGGAAACCAAGCGTGTTGACACCTTGATCATGGATTTCAGCCTCCAGAACTGTGAAAAATCAAATTTCTGTGGTTGAAGCCACCCAGTGTATGGTATTTTGTTATGGCAGCCCTAGGAAAGCCATACACAGTCCAAGGGAAACACCTATGCATCATTCTTGCTGTCAGACTTCAGAAGTACAAGCCTAACATCACAACAATTTTCCTTTGCTGTACTTCTAGGGAAGCAGGGCAACTTTTCTCTCATGCTCGAGATTTCTCAGGAGAGAGTCATATCGTAATCAGCTGCAGGGGAAACTGCATTATATATATATATATGTCAGGCTCTCAGAATGATTCCTTTAAAGCTTCCCCACTCACACCTTCTCACAAACAGTTTTCTCCAAACAAATCTTTCCCCAATTCCTCCTTAATATCACCCAAGCCAACCCTTTTGATAACAGAGATTTCCATCACCGTGTAATTTATTTTTGGTTAGCTCTTTGCAAGCTCCCCCTATGGCTTAATACCTCCTTTGTAACACAATAGATACTGAACCTCAGTGATTCTGCTGAAACTTTTGTATAACTGGATATAAAACTATATCCTCCATGACAAGAGCTTAGGAAGAAATGAAGTCAACTCACACAGCAAAGTAAAACTGGCGGATGGAAAAGAACCGTCTTGATAGTATCATTCGCCGTCTTGAATTCAGCTGTACCTGAGTGGGTTCTAGCTTGGGATAGTTCAGTTGAGTCAGCTGACCTCAGAGCCAGCATTCGTACTGTTCGCTCCCACATTTTCAAACTTTCCATTGAAATAAAACAAATCCTGTTGATAAGGTGATTATTTTCAAGGGTTTTATTATTGGTTGGTTGAGTTCCCTCATCCTGTTCTGAAACTGGCCATAGTGGTCACAGCTGGGGGCTTGGGTGCCGTGGCATGAGCCCAGAGTCTGCATTACTCAGAGGGCTGAGCAGAAATACCCCTTGGAGCGCAGGACCCCTCTGAGTGTGGAGGTTTGACTAAGGAGGGATGGATGGAAACACAACAGTCTGAAGTACGTCAAATGACCTGAGTCAAAGGCAGACGCTTAACAACTGAGCCAAAGTCTTTGAGCTTTGACCATTGCAGATTCCCAGATTAAATTTTTGAATCCTTGAACTTCCCAATAATCCAATGAGTCTTCATGTCTTGTCTATACTTTCACTGCAATATCTTTCATATCCAAATTTGATTCTCCATCCCTATGATCTGTCATATAAGCCCACAGATGCTCTCAGTAAAACTCTCACTTAGGATTCACTATATTTAGACAAATGCACACTTATTTCTGCAATTTTGCATACAATTTTGTGGAGTTTACTCACCTCTCTAAAATCCATCCGTAGATCTTGTAATTTAAGAACCTCTCTCTTATAGTTGGGCCTAAGCTGGCTTTCACAATATTGATGGACATCCTGAACAAGGCAAGATGAGTTTTTGTATTATTTATTTTTTTTGAATCTGTGTTATCAGGTATTTTATTAAGGGCTTATTATGTGCCAGGAACTATGCAAAACACTGTGATTTTGCATGAATTGCCTCATTTATTCTTACCACAACCTTTTTTAAAACAAATATTTCATTTATTTACTTATTTAAGAAAGAGAGAGAGAGCAGGGGGAGAGACAGAGGGAGGACAGAATCTCGAGCAGACTCTATGCTAAGCATGGAGCCCAACACGGGGCTTGAACTCACAATCCTGAGATCATGACCTGAGCTGAAATCAAGAGTCTGACGCCCAACCAACTGAGCCGCCCAGGCACCCCTTATCACAGCCTTCTGAAGGACACACTGTTTTTATTCCCACTTTACAGAAAACAGGTGTAGTGATGTTATGTAAGTCGTAGGCTCCGGCTGACCCTGAACTGGAACTCAGTTCGGTTTCTGACCTTATACTGTCTTTCTTTTTGTACCTTGTTTTCTCCTTCTGTAGCTTTGTCCGATGGGTATTTCCTTAATCCTCCAAATCAGTCAGGTGCATCATAGAATGCTGCAGTAACAGAACACCCTCCAGATCTCCGTGTCTTTGCACAGCGAGGGCTGATTATCCTCACGTGGCCTCGGGTGAGTACTGCAGCCTCTGGGCCTCCTGCAGCTCGGCCCTCAGAACGTGCAACCGTCAAGGTCACCACTTCAAGGGAAGAGGTAGGTGGAAAAGGTGCACTAGCTTTTAACAGCCTCAGCCCAGAAGTGATATATTGCATATGTAATCTGGTTTGCAGGACCTTACATTTTGAATGTTATTAGCTTTGTAACCCTTGCCACCATCAGAGGGAAGTGCATTGCATTTCAAAGCCAATTGAAAGAAGGACATTTTCCTAAATATTAAATAAACTCAGCCACTTTTTCCGTATAATATTTCCCAACTCTCCAATGCACACCCACAACATACAGATATAATTATTATCCAAAGAACTAGTAGAAGAAAGCTTTGGTGTTTCTATTTGGGAATCGATCAGCGCTCATTTCTTCTTGTGCGTACCTGGTTTCTTGTGATGTATGGCATCTGCAGTCAACCCCAGGGACATCTGCGTGCTTTTGCCACCTTGCTGCAAAATAGAACACCGAGATCTGTGAAAAACCAGTCCAACGTCCAGCATCTACACATTAAAATAACAAGATTCTATAAATCCTCCAATGCAATTTAGGAAAAAGTGAAGAATTTGTAACTATCTAACTGGACGCTAATGAAAACAAGACACTGTACCAGGCCCAAGAGTAAAATAATATAAAAGCTATCGAATGGCCCTACCTTTCAGTAGAAAACCCAGGATGTTAGCAAACTGCTTTCCTAGAACATAAGTGGGAAGAGAAAGACAAGCTGCAACTCTGAACATTGTTTGCCCATATTGATCCTGTTAATCGTGGGGGCACCTGGGTGGTGCAGTCAGTTAAGCCTCCAACTCTTGGTTTCAGCTCAGGCCATGATCTCAGGGCTGTTGAGATCGAGCCCCACATCGGGCTCTGTGTTCAGCGGGGAGTCTGCTTGAGATTCTCTCTCTCCTTTTGCCTCTCCCCCCTCTGCCTCTCCCCCTCTTCAAATAAATAAATAAATCTTTTTTAAAAAGTCCTGATAATCATGACCATTCTGTTATGACATCACCCCCCCCAACACACACACCAACCACATTTTGTTTTGGCTTTATTTTTGCCTTCTCAAACATAACGGATGACCGCTGTATTTATTGAGCTACAGGCATGGCACTAGGCGGGGTGTGCGTGTGTGTGTGGATTCTATACCATTTTTCATCACCCTGGTAACATCACAAAGGGATAAAGAATATTATATAGTGAAAGAAACGGAAGCACAGGGGTGCCTGAGTGGCTCAGTCATCAAGCGTCTGCCTTAGGCTCAGGTCATGATCCCAGGGTCCTGGGATCGAGCCCCACATCAGGCTTCTCCGCTATGAACCTGCTTCTTCCTCTCCCACTCCCCCTGCTTGTTCCCTCTCTCACTGGCTGTCTCTCTCTCTGTCAAATAAATAAATAAAATCTTTAAAAAAAAAAAAAAAGAAAAGAAAAGAAACAGAAGCACAAGAAGGGTAAGTCATTTCTTCAAGGTCATGTGCCTAGTAAGTTGTGAAGCTGGCTTTCCAACCCTGAACTGGAATGACTTCAAAGAGCCCCCCTCACCAGGTTAAAAAAGGGGTACATAAGACCTCCTCCAAAAACCTCTTAGAGTATTCCACATAGACACGCCTGACTCTGCTCCATCTAAACCAGTCAAAATGTGGTGGGAATGAGCAAAGAGAATGGAGGAACTTGAAGAACCTGATAGAGAATGGTAGCTTCCAGGACCTGGACGGTGGCAGAAATGAGGAGATATTGGTCAAAGGGTACACACTTCCGGCTATAATATGAATAAATTCTGGAGATCTAATGTCGAGCATGGTGACTATTGCTAATATTACATTGTCTACATGTAATATGCTAAGAGAGTAGATCCGTACTTCCTCACGAGACCAGAAAGGGGGGAGGGGAGTAACTGTGTGAGGTGATGGATGTGGTAACGAACTTGTGGTGGTCATTTCACAATATAAACATGTACCAAATGATCACATTATACAGCTTAAATGTATACAATTTTTATTTTTCAATGATAACGAAGCCAAAAAAAAAAATGAGGAGACAGGAACCTCGAGGCTTTGTCTATTCTCATCAGAGTCCTGCATAAGAGCGTGGCCAGGTTACTAAGGATGGAACAGGGTGCTCCCTCGGCCCTTACCTGATTTCACTCCACCAGCGAATAAATATCCGTTTCTTCATTTGTGGGTTAGTTTGTTCATTTGTTAACTCAACTTTTTATTTTCTCTTGTAGTTTGCCCTCTCTGAATGCTCTTCTGTTAACCCTGTCCTTTGTCAAGCCTCCACACCCAAACAGGCTTGAGCTCTAAATAACCTCCCTGCCCAGCCTTTGGAACAATGAGGACTCCAGGCTCACGGCAACACAGCCAGTTCCCCAGCCCCTCTCACCCCTGATAGTTTTAGGCAAAGACAGAGGCACAAAACCAGCTGCCAATAAATGCTTGCAAAGGATTTCTTCATCAAGAGAGTAGTTTTAATTCAACTGAAACTTGGCAGACGAGGAAATGGGATTGAAAAGTCTGCGGGCTCAGGTGCAGAAGCCTGGAGTTCAAATCCTAGTTTCATCAGTTCTCGTTGTGGGATCTTGACCAAGTGAAGGTTGAAGTTGTTTCCCGTAGCAGAGCTATACCGATGGTGCCCAACCCGTAAGCTGAGAAGGTCAATGAAGAAGGAAAACACTGAGAACACACGGCAAGGCGCATGCCAATCAAGGTTCTAGGTGGCGGAAACACAGCAAAGAAGAGTGAGAAAGTCTGTGCTCGCACTCAGCACGTGCTCTAAGGAGGGAGGCAGAGAAAATACAGAGGCAGACAAATTAATACACAATATTGTGAGAAGAATCATAAACCTGGGTAAATGTCTGGGAGTGGCTGTGGGGAGACAGGGTCACTCTTGAGGGGACATGGCATGAGGAACACAGGGTAATCGCTGACATACCTGCTCCCAGGGAGCGCCACCCCAGACCGGTCTCAGCTAGAACCCAAAACCGATGGTCCCCCCTGGGGAAAAGAGAGAAATCCATAATCTCTATCCCAAAATGAAGTCAAAGTTTGTATCAAGTCTCCTTTGCTCTCTTTTTCCTGTAAGTAGGCTCGCCAAAGTCCCTGGGTATGTCTGACGGGGCAATCTTGTTCGGCAGATTGCTGAGCAAATTCGCTCTTCCATCTAAATTTGTGAGTCTGCAGAACCCAGAACACTTCCAGGAGGGAAGGGGCTGGAGGCCTGGCAGGTTTCGTAGCCTCCCACTTGATTCCCATTCTTGGAAGCCCGACGCTCCTTGTGGAAACAAACCTGAGCTATCACGTTGGTAAGATCATCATTTTAAGTCAATGTAGAAGGTAGCAGCNTTCATTTTAGGTCAATGGAGAAGGTAGCAGCTTCTAACATTCCCAGGTCTGCCAGCTGGGGTCAGCAGAGCCAGCTCAGGCTTGGCCCTCAAGTCACCTGCTCTTGCGGGTGAGTTAAGAGGCCCTCAGAACACCAGTATCCAGGGTAAAGGGGTATCTGGTAGCAGTTCCCATGGGTTCCATGCCCCACACACCCTGACTGCTGGCTCCTCGAGAGGCTTCCTCACACAAAGACAATGCCTTTTAATCTTCTCCCTCACTTCCTTCTTCTATCCGGGGCATCCTGTCAGGGCTGTTTAGCCCTCAGGGTCCCTTCATCAAGTCCCGAGTCCCCAGGAGGCACGAACACCTCCCCACACTCTCTGGGGTTCCTATTACTCAATTGCCATCAAGAGACAGCCCTGGGCCCATACAATTGCTTCCTGCACAGGCCCAGCTCCCACTCCCTTTGCCGTGGTCGCACACCAATAACCTGTTGAATTTGCATCCCACTCAAGGTGACAGCTCACCCATGTGGGACGAGGCTTGCTCTCTTAGTGTAACACTTCCGCTGTTCAATTTTGATGTGCTGGCTTCTAAGAGATGATCATTCTTAGGCTCNAGCTCCAACCGGAACGTCTCCTGTACCGTCTACATACTAGCTTCAACAACAGGTTTTCAGTTGAAAATGGGTTATAGAAAAGGTTGAACACCTGTGGGCTGTACTGATTCCCCGCTCCGCCATCCCATAGGCCTGACAGTGCCGGGGTGGTGTGACTCCGAGCTCCACAGTATCCTTTGCATACCAACCCTGTATCTCAAAAAGGAGCCCGAGAGTTTGGCTTTACCCCATTTTCCTTCATTCAACAGGTGGTTAAGAACATATTCTGTGCAGGGGAAACTGAGCACGACAGGATACCTTCTCCCAACAATACAGACTCATAGATCTGCCCTCTTCTCTGTGAACATCTTAATGCTGATTTCCAAG
>NW_023227538.1:0-794 GCF_002007445.2 Ailuropoda melanoleuca
GAACAGTCATTCAGAAGCTTAAGAACATTATCAAGGTAACACAACAAAAAGTAACTGTGAAGCTGGAATTCAAGCTGAAGTCTAATTTCATGGCCTAATCTTTCATCCACTAAGCTTATCAAGTAGTAACTGTGCAAGTAAAACATTGAAAACCTATAATAATGTATGTGATATAAACGTTCATATCAACTCCTAAAAAGAATCAAAGGAATTTTAGCCTACTAATACCATCTCACACAAGAAAATGAGTTATGAGGGTCTTGGGAAGATGGCAGAGTAGGAGGTCCCTGAGCTCACTCCATCTCACATTTACAACTAGATATCATCCACATTCAAGTCAATAAACCAGAGAGTGATGTGAAGACTGACAAACTCTGCAACTAAATTAGAAAAGAAACTGCATCAGAAAGGTTAGGAAGGTTAGAAAAGTGGAGGGAGGCTGCCTACAGGAGGGAGTGGCACAAAGAAAGGGGGGAGAAATGGGTCCCTCACACCAGGGAGCTCATATGGGGAAGACTAATCTCCTTGATGTTTGGTTTTAAAACCCAGAGCAGCTGAATTCTATCAGTTTGTAAAACCAGTGGGACTTGGCTCCTGGAGCTTTAAAAGTCAGCTGACTCAGCACTGGGAGAGCTGTGAGTCATAGCTGGGTCTCTGTCCTTAAAGAGACAACAGCCTGCGATGGAGAGGCACCATAAAAATGGCAGTTTATACAATGCCGGGGACAAATGTAAGACGAATCTGTTCATACTAATTTTGAAATGTATTGGGGGATGTCTTTGGAAATGAGGTAG
>NW_023227539.1:0-794 GCF_002007445.2 Ailuropoda melanoleuca
CATGCGTCATTTTACATCAGTGTGTGGGAGTTTGGGTTTATAGGAGCTAACCTGGAGCAAAATACTTCTTGTATTATACACAGCAGGACCAGGGTAGGGAAAAATTGGTGGTTCCATCTGAGAAGACTGGAGTGAAGTCACCTCTTCTAGAACTATCGTGCAAAGATTTTCCTTGTAGCTCCTGATCTGTAGAGCTCCATTGGATTTTAAAAGAAATGGTGGATTTTTGTTGGTTGGTTGGTTGGTAAAAATGATACATGCTTGTTATAAGAAAATACTGAAGTAATACATGAAAGTATAAGAAAAAAGATTCTACCGCACAATCATTGGTTAATCAGTGAACATTATTTCAGATACTCTCTATCTGTACATATTGGTAGACATAGGGACGACTAGAATAATTTTAGAAAAATGAGCTCATACAGTTTATTCTATTTTAGAAGAATTAAATTTTAAAAATTTAGATGACAAGCTGAAATGAATTCACTTTAGTTACATGTTTTCTATAGGATTTTTAGGCTTTCATTGCATTCTTTTTACCATTTTTAATGAGAATAAAATGACCTGTATACTTGTGAAATCACAGGGCTGGAAAGAAGGGCAAGAACGGGTCATTCATTGCAGCTGTCTGCTTCTAGGAAGGTCCACCACAAATTGCTGAGCTTATTTTTAAACTAATTTTTAAAGAACTCAAGGGATAAAGGCTCAATCACCTTCTTAAAAGATGCCCAACATTTACTCATCTTTTTGGCCAATGAGCATTTCACCTATGATCGGTTTCATAATTTTTTTTT
>NW_023227540.1:0-794 GCF_002007445.2 Ailuropoda melanoleuca
ACAATTTGATTACAAGTTTAAATATAGCTTATGATCATTTTAATGTACTAAATATGAAATGAAAATTGATGATTCTGAAATTCTGGTAAGATCAAGGACAGCAAAAGTTAGAACATAGCATCTTTTGCCAGATGTCTGGCACACTAAGCTGGAGCGTTGTTGGATAAAATACTATGCACACTGGAGAAAAGGTTTGATTCCCCCCAAGACAAGGTTAGATGACTATCAAAGTGGTTCAAAGCTGCAGTGTGTTCAAGGTACAAGAGTTGCTCCCATTTCCTCCTTTTCTACCTCTTTCCCTTTCCTTTCACCAATTTACCAGAATCCCTAAACCCAGTTAACTAGACAGATAATCCCATTATCTCATTTCCCCCTCCTCTAGCCCACTATCTGACACACAGGTCAATCAGCTCAGATCATTCCTAATGAGCTTCGTTTAGAGGGTTGAACTGACAGCCCCATACCACAATGGTTAGAGCAGGTCCTTTGTGCCCCACTCTGGGCTTCCAATCACACAGCACAGATGAGACTTAAATGCCATATACCTCAGTTGTCTGATTTGTATAGAAAGATGATGTAGGGAAAGCACCTATCTCCAAGGTTATTGTGATACCGTAAAAAAAGAGTTAGTCTTATCACACGGAAAGGACACAGTAAATTTGAACTGTTAGGCTGACCATCATCAGCACAGCCTCAAACCAAAGTCTTCTGCCCATTAAAGCACCACGTCTGTTTGTGTGAATCTAACACTTTTTGAGTTATGTATCAGTGCAGTTTGAAGAAGAAACTGTACC
>NW_023227541.1:0-794 GCF_002007445.2 Ailuropoda melanoleuca
AAAAAAAAAAAAAACCCACCCACACAGACAGAATGTGTCCTCCCTTAAAGTACACTAAACTTATAAATTTTAAAATGTGTTAATTTGAAACGTAAGGTTCTGAAGTAAATGAACTTCAAATTAACTGCATTCAAAGCATCTCATATATTTTTTATAGAAATCTAATTAATTTGGGAAAAGCATTTACTTTGTATTTAGCCCTATTTTGAATAAACAGATCTTCGTTTGACAAGGTTTTATAATACATTAGGAAAATATTTTGTAGACTAATTTACACTGGTGAAATTAACTTCTACGATTTTTACTGTATTAGAAGCTTTCAACTGAATGTGTGCAGCAATGAATGCTATTATTTTAAAATCTAAATACATAAAAATTATAAATATTCAATAAGAAGATGCACTATTAGTAAGAGAATCACTTTAAGATACTTTAATCCCTCCTCAGAATGAACATGTCTGAGCAGCAAGATATCTTTAACATCAATACTATAAGATCTGGAAAGAATAAATCTATCCCATTTGTTAGAAGCAGCACCCTGGTAAGTTTTAAAACTGAAACGAAAGAATCCTAAGGTCTAGATTCACTAAAAGACCATCTCAAGCAACAGAAGATTTCCACAAAAGGATAGAGGCCAGCAATGGCTTACATGGGGGAAAAACTGAGGCATACTTTCTAAAGGATCTTAAAAAAAAAAAAGTCATCTAAATTCCTTACAGCGATTCATATAGTTAAACACAAAGACTCCTACAAATATTTTTATATTAGCAACAGGGACCAACTAGAGCTAATAA
>NW_023227542.1:0-794 GCF_002007445.2 Ailuropoda melanoleuca
TTGATGTCTTGGCCCTAAATAATGAGATCCAAGACAAACAAAATGGCTTTCCACTTTGTTATGCAAGGCCCTCCTTCCTGGTTACTTCCTCTGTCAGTATCTGTCTCTGCCAGTATAACAAATGTCCTGGCTTTTCAGTAATGACCACAGGAAATGTGTCTTTACCATGGGTTAACCAGACAATCAGAAAGCAAGTAGTTAAGTCTAATAATATCTATATGAGAGACACACAGAGACTAACAAAGGAGCCAGTGGTTTCCATTTTGTTTTTTATTTGTTTTTGCTACACATGTAATTGTGAGGAGATCAAGCTTATGAACTTTTTTTCTAACACATCACTACCATTAGCTTGTCTTCACATAATTGGAAAAGTGAAAGTGACTTGACATACTTATTGAATCTGGTTGGTTTCTAAGAAACTTGAATGCATTTTGCTGATATGCAAATCAGCATAAATAAACTAATAAACTACTTCATCTTTTTGAGAAGATATGGATTCTGTTTTCATTTTAGAAAAAAACTAATGTGGATCTTTTATGCAAAGCATTCTGAAGACTAGCTGTTTAACAACTTAAGTCAGCTTTTGAATAATAAATTAATAACAATATTATGCTAATAAGTAAAATATTTGCTTAACAAAATAAATTTACCTACTTTGGAAGCAGATCAGGAGGTTTAATAGATCAGTAAAGAAGTATTCTGTAAAAATATCAAAGTTCTATTAATCTAAACTTTTATTTTAGGACAGGTAGTAATGTTTGATTGGCCAACTATACAAAGTCTTTATCTTAGAT
>NW_023227543.1:0-794 GCF_002007445.2 Ailuropoda melanoleuca
CTAATTCAAGATTAAAGTGTTAAAGGCTTGGGAACAGGGGCTGGCTGGCTCAATGGTAGAACATGCGGCTCTAGATTTTGAGGTTGTGAGTTCGAGTCCCATGTAGGGGTAGAGATAACTTTTAAAAAACATAAAAACTTAGAAATAAAAGAATATAGCCAAAAGTATTTTAAAAAGTGGGGAGGAAGCATTATGTAAAGTTACAATTTCATATTATATAAAGATATATTAATTCATATTTGTTTAGGAAGAAAAGGTGAATGTTAGTCAAATAATAAAGAAGAATATCTTCCACATGACGGCTGCAGGTGATGTGACTTTGAGAAATAGATCTAATGACAAAAGGCCAAAAGGTACAATAAAGAATACCAGAAAAGTGAACACAGGTTGGAAACATGTATAAACGGTGATGTATTACTTCAAATGTTGCAGAAGAACTTTCGACACTTAACTATGCAATAGAGGGGAGGAAAATATGACTGAATGATAGGTTTGAGTACACAGAATGTATGAACTTTCCTACTACCTTCTAATACATCTACACATACATAAAGGAACTAAAGGTCAAACGGTAAAGTTGGTGGAAAAACTCCAATTCTTATGTTTGAAAAAATACAATAAAAAACATATATAAACACTTGAAATCCACCAAAGAAAAGCATAGAAAGGGCACTGACAATTTGCAATAGAGAAAGCAAACGTCTAAGAAACCCACAAGTATACTCATCCTGGCCATTAAGGAAATAATTGCAATGTAAAGCTTTTTTTGTGTATTCTCTTTCACCTATTAAATT
>NW_023227544.1:0-794 GCF_002007445.2 Ailuropoda melanoleuca
CTTCTTCCTCTCCCACTCCCCCTGCTGTGTTCCCTCTCTTGCTGGCTGTCTCTGTCAAATAAATAAATAAATTCTTTAAAAAAAAAAAAAAAAGAATAAACCATTTTGAGGGAGACCCTCTAACCCTGCTTTCCAACCAAATATCCCCCCAGACCCTTCCATATAAAATTCAGCTGCCGCCACTGACCTTCCAATTTAAACATTCTGGGAAATGCTTATCTTTGTGTTTACCTGTTCATTGGTTGTCTCTCCGACGAGGCTGTAAGGTCCATGTTGGCAGAGGTCTTGCCCGTCTCATTCAGGCCCACATTCTGGAGCATAGCAGGTGCTCTGCAAACATCTGTTGAATGAATGGGTTGACCATCATTTTGCCAGGCCCACAGCCAAAGCCTCCTTATACAGAGATAGTTGTCCATCATCAACACCGCCGAGTTGTTCAAGGCCATCTGAAGGAGAAGGGAAGGAAAAAGCAGTAAGGGAACTAATGTTTACTGAATGCTAAACACTTTGCAAACATGCATACGTTCAATACTCGTAGTAGTTGCAAGAAATAAACATCAGCCACCCTGGCAGAGCCACCCCGTTCTCCTGCCTTCCCCCAGCCACATGTACCCCCGAGGAATCTCTGTCAGTTGACTTATTGCCTGCCCTGCCCCCCCCCACCCCTGCCGGCAGCCCAACCCCTCTGTGTTTTTTTTTTTAAAGACTTTATTTATTTATTTTACAGAGATAGAGACAGCCAGCGAGGGAGGGAACACAGGCAGGGGGAGTGGGAGAGGAAGAAGCAGGCTCAT
>NW_023227545.1:0-794 GCF_002007445.2 Ailuropoda melanoleuca
CTCTCCTTCTCCTCTCCCCACCCCCCCTTCCCTCTCCTCCCGTCGCTGCTCCAGCCAAATACCCTGAGTCACAAGCATCTGAACACGTTCCTTCCACCTGGAATTTTCCCCTTCTAGGCTTGGCCACCCAAACCTCCCTCCTCTCAGCCCAGCTTAGGGCCCAGGACAGGCATGGAGGGGGCAAGAAGAGGCTGAGCTCAGTTGAGTTTTCCTGCTGATGATGGTAGGGCCTCCAGAAAGGCAGGCCAGCAGGTGGGCAGTGGGTTGTGGTGGGGGGAGGGGGCGGCATGACAGTCCCTGGGAAGCAGATGTCCTCACCAGAGCAGCCCCGCGACCCCGACCCTGACGCCTCTGCACCCGGCTGGCAGCCAGACCTCTGGGAGAGCCTGGCTTGGGCCTTCTCTGAGAGGACAGATTCGGATTCACCCCTCTGTCTGCGGCTTGAGCAGGACCCATCGTGCACACGTTTGCTTTAAAAAGACAAAGGAGACACATCAACAGGGAGGGAGGTGCGTGCCTTTTGGTTAGTTTGGTCTGACACGTGACATCTTCAACTAGCAGTCATGAGAGCTCTTCCTTTTGGCCGCTGGCGCTGGCATCCCCACTGGCCGAGGGGCCCTCTCCCACAGGGGAGGGGGGCTGCCTGGCAACAGTGATGATTCTAGGTCCTCTTCATGCTGGGTTTGTCCAGTCCCGATGAACAGATAGTAGACATTTCAGGAATGTGACTTAGTGAGACCTGATCTAAGTTTGGAAGGGGATTTCATGTTTCGGGGACTTTTTTTTTTTTTTTT
>NW_023227546.1:0-273 GCF_002007445.2 Ailuropoda melanoleuca
TCCATAAAATTGATAGACCACTGGCAAGACTTATCCAAAAGAAAAGAGAAAGGACCGAAATTAATAAAATTGTGAATGAAAAGGAGAGGTCACGACCAACAACATTGAAATTGGAAGGATTATTAGAAATTTTTATCAACAGCTATATGCCAAAAAACTAAGCAATCTAGAAGAGATGGAGGCCTTCCTGGAAACCTATAAACTACCAAGACTGAAACAGGAAGAAATAGATTTTTTAAACAGGCCAATTAATTATGAGGAGATTGAGTCTGT
>NW_023227546.1:375-623 GCF_002007445.2 Ailuropoda melanoleuca
TTCCTATTCTCCTAAAGTTATTTCAAAAAATAGAAACAGAAGGAAAGCTACCAAACTCTTTCTATGAGGCTAATATTACCTTGATCCCCAAACCAGGCAAAGACCCACTCAAAAAGGAGAATTACAGACCGAATGAATATGGACGCCAAAATGAATATGGACACCTATGAATATGGATGCCTAATGAATATGGATGCCAAAATCCTCAACAAGATCCTTGCTAATAGAATCCAACAGTACATTAAAAG
>NW_023227547.1:0-794 GCF_002007445.2 Ailuropoda melanoleuca
AAAGTTGTATTGTTGGTTACAGTGGGGCTGAGAAGATTGTGGCTAGACCAGGGACCCCCAATCCTAGAGGAAAACAAGAGCGGGGCATATTCCACTGAAAGTGAGACTCTTAGATTGGGAAAACTAGCAAGTTGGTTTATAACATAGACAGAATGATTTACAATGCCCCATAATCTGACCTCTGTGACTTTACAACTATTCATCTGTAAATCTGTTGCTTCTTCTGTTCCATTCCTCCTTATACTGCTCAAAAATCTTTTATTTTGAAATTCAAACAATCTAAGTCTTGCCACAAGGCCAGTTCCTCCACAACACCATCCTTTCAGGCCTCCTGAGGCAAAAGAGAACACTCCTTTTTCACTTGTTTTATGGCCAATGCAACACATAACAACCTCACCATGTAATATGGTATCTCCCAGCACTGGCCTGGAATTTTATGTTTTTGTAGTTCTACCATTGCAGTTCCTTCTCAGTGTATAAATATTTGATAAACATTTATCAAATTGGATTAGAAGACAGCTACTATACATTCTCCAGAGGTTTTCTAGTTAAATGTAAGCAGGATATGTGTCATGATTCCAATAACATGAATACCCAAGAGCTATGTAATTTCTGTAATGTAGGGAAATGAAAATCTCCACAGGGAATGTATATTTTGGTTATAATAATGAACCATGAAATCTGGCGGGAAAGGATCATTAAGGACTGTGTCCAATACCTTCTTTTTATAGATGTGGAAACAGGTCATAACTGTATTGAATAGGCCAAGACTCCAGGGATCCTAACTCTCTGAT
>NW_023227548.1:0-516 GCF_002007445.2 Ailuropoda melanoleuca
TTTTTTTTTTTGGTCTTTCTTGTGGAAAACAGGACACTAATAGACTCAGCCTATTGTTTTAAAGCAAATTCAACAAGATCCCAGAGATCCTTTCCCGAAAGATAAGCTGTGTGTGGAAATTACGGAGGGAAGCATGTAGTAACTGCAAATCTTCCAGTTAAAAAAAATTCCTCATCTAAAAATCATGCTGCCTTGCTTTCTGTTTTTATTGGGGGGGCGGGGGTAGAAAGCAATAGGCCCTCCAGAATCCTGAAAGTAGGGAGAGGTGTGCTTACAATTCCTGCCCCAGGGACCACCTGCCCCCTTTTTAACAGTTTCCCTGAAAACCCCACAGAGCTTGGCTGCGGCTTGTGGGCACAAGCTCCTTGGTCAGCCTCTCTGTTCTTTAAATCCTCTCAGCTTAGGGGACCACAATTGTATGAACACAAAGAAACCCGCCGGGGCGCCGGGGCGCCTGGGTTGAACCGCACCTGGGCAGTCGGTTGAGCCTCTGGCTCTTGGTTTCGGCTCAAATCA
>NW_023227549.1:0-794 GCF_002007445.2 Ailuropoda melanoleuca
GCTGACAAGACTTACAATAAGGCCTGCCTGCCAGCCATTTCCAGATACGTGCATGTCTCAGTGAGGCAGCCTTGTTAGCTGATGGGTTGGGACAAGGTAGCAGGATGACAATGACTCGTGCCTTTGAAATAATTGGTGCCCAGAGACTGTATTCGGTCCAAGATAAAGTGTCATGAGGCAGGTCCCCTGGGACCCAGGCCAGAGAAACCTGGACTGTAATCTATCCGTGCCTCCCCTCCACCCCCAGGAAAAGCAATATTTAGCACAGCTGTGCCTGGCATTAAGCAATGTATCTGGCCTTGGATCATTAACTTATGTGGCTGACAAAAATACAGTAACAAATCTGAAATATTTGCTTAATTTATCTCTCTGCCCCTAGCCCTTCTAGCGGCTTCTGATAGGATATGCAGAACACATTCTTCTCTCAGGAAGATAGAAACAAATCTTTGGGGAAATTATGAGAGTAAATAAAGCAGGAGTCACCAGGAAACTACAGCTAAACAAATACTCAACAAATCTAATTGATTCGCTAATTTAGGAATTTGGCAGATTAACAGGGTTTTACTGCAATTTTATGGATAATATTTCCGTAATTTCTTCCTAGTTAAGTGATCGATAAAATCTAATACTATAGCACCTGTCTATTCCTGAAAACAAATAAGCAGCAGGAAAAAGACTTCAGAAACGATTCCAAATGCACCAGCCTGCCATAACGTGACGTCCACAGACAGGGCAGAGAGACCCACCCAGGGGGTATGTCGTGCACAAAGCCATTTGATTTCCCAACAGCCTGA
>NW_023227550.1:0-794 GCF_002007445.2 Ailuropoda melanoleuca
AGAATAAATTTTTGGGTGAGTGGGTGGGTAAGTAGGTAGGCATGTAGGCAGGCAAGCAGACAGACACAAAGGCTAGCTGACAGATGGATGAGGCAGATGTGTATGTACATGTTTACAGTCCTTTATGCACAATTATGAAACCTAAAAAGCTTTAAAAAATAATGTTGGCAACCTGATATAAATAAACGATAGTCAACCTGAACTGAACTGATGTGATAAAATATCCATGCATTCATTGCAGATATATGTAATCTGATTCTGGGATGCTGCCTCAAATTATATTTGGAATTGTATTTAACTTCTAAAAATCAAAAAAATTTTTAATTCCACAAAACATCTGTCCCCACAAGTTAAGATAAGGGATTCTGTGGAATTGTATTACCAAGGAAAGGGTCCAAATATTAAATAAATAAAGCATGCTACAAAATATTATACACTGCACGGTTCTATTTAGTGAGCACATCATCATTAACGAATGTGAGTATTCAAAAATGGGGAAAATTTAAAGTTTTTAAAAAGTAGCTTCTGCTGTTAAAGAAAAGCAGCATAGGGACTTTCATTTTACCACTTTATATATCTGAATTTTTCCATATTTTGCCAGCACGTATTACTTTTTAATTTAAAAAGTCACAATTTTACAATAAAAACCAAAAAAGACTCTTTTTAATACATATTAAAGTATACAGAATTTTTCTAAATGAGGGAACAATACTGAGGTAAGAGTATTAGTGCACTCCTCTACTAACTAAACAAGCATGGCTGACAAAATAGCAACTTACATAACTATTTTTTTT
>NW_023227551.1:0-794 GCF_002007445.2 Ailuropoda melanoleuca
GAAAGACCTAAATGTGAGACAGGAAACCGTCACAGTCCTAGAGGAGAACACAGGCAGCAACCTTTTTGACCTCAGCTGGAGCAACTTCTTACTAGACGTATCACTGGAGGCAAGGGAAACAAAAGCAAAAATGAACTGTTGGGACTTCACCAAGATAAAGAGCTTCACAGAGAAGGAAACAGTCAACAAAATTAAAAGGCAGCCTACAGAATGAGAGAAGGTATTTGCAAATGACATATCTGATAAAATTAGTATCCAAAATCTATAAAGAACTTCTCAAACTCAACACCCAAAAACCAAATGATCCAGTCAAGAAATGGGCAGAAGACACGAATAGACATTTTTCCAAAGAAGACATCCAGATGGCCAATAGACACATGAAAAGATGCTCAGCATCACTCATCATCAGGGAAATAAAAATCAAAGCCACGATAAGATACCACCTCACACCAGTCAGAATGGCTAAAATTAACAACATAGGAAACAACAGATGTTGGTGAGGGTGTGGATAAAGGGGAACCTCCTTACATTGTTGTGGGAATGCAAACTGGTGCAGCCACTCTGGAGAACTATATGAAGGTTCCTCAAAAAGTTAAAAATAGAACTGCCCTATGATCCAGCAGTTGCACTACGAGGTGTTTATGCAAAAGATACAAAAATACAGATTCAAAAGGATATATGCACCCCAATGTTTTATAGCAGCATCAACAATAGGCAAACTATGGAAAAAGCCCAAAATGTCCATCTACTGATGGATAGATACAGAAGATGTGGTTATTTATATACATATATAT
>NW_023227552.1:0-794 GCF_002007445.2 Ailuropoda melanoleuca
GGTGCAAACATAATAGTGACGGGTGGAAAAGTTGCAGACATGGCGCTCCACTATGCCAATAAATACAATATCATGGTAGTCCGGTTGAACTCCAAGTGGGATCTTCGAAGATTGTGCAAAACAGTTGGTTCTGTTGCCCTTCCCAGAATGACCGCGCCAACTCCAGAAGAAATGGGACATTGTGACAGTGTTTACTTATCGGAGGTTGGGGACACGCAAGTTGTTGTTTTTAAACATGAAAAGGAAGATGGAGCCATTTCTACAATTGTAATCCGTGGTTCTACAGATAATTTAATGGATGATATAGAAAGGGCAGTTGATGATGGAGTTAACACCTTTAAAGTCCTCACCAGGGATAAACGTCTTGTGCCTGGTGGTGGTGCAACAGAGATAGAGTTGGCCAAGAATATTACGTCCTATGGTGAGACATGTCCAGGGCTTGATCAGTATGCAATCAAGAAATTTGCTGAAGCATTTGAAGCTGTTCCACGAGCACTGGCAGAGAATTCTGGAGTAAAAGCCAATGAGGTCCTCTCAAAACTGTATGCAGTTCATCAAGAAGGCAACAAAAACATGGGATTTGATATAGAGGCGGAGGGTGCAGCTGTAAAGGACATGTTGGAAGCTGGTGTTCTGGACACGTATCTTGGAAAGTTCTGGGCGATTAAATTGGCTACAAATGCTGCAGTCACTGTACTCCGAGTCGATCAGATTATCATGGCAAAGCCAGCTGGTGGCCCTAAACCTCCAACGGGAAAAAAGGACTGGGATGATGACCAAAATGATTGAGCAGC
>NW_023227553.1:0-794 GCF_002007445.2 Ailuropoda melanoleuca
CTGTTGAGTGTTCCCTGGAAACGGCCAGCTGCCAATGAAAATTAAGTTGGAATGCAAAGTCAGCCAATCAAATAGCTTATCAGTAAGGAAATGCAGGCAAGACGGTGGTACTCTGTCTGAAGGGAACTGGGAGGGGAGATGCCTGGGGGCTCAAGTTGCTTTATGTGCTGAATCTAAACTGGCAGAAGGGGAGAGAATGTACTGACTACTGAGCAAAAAGCAGTTATATTTCATCTGAAAATTAGGACAGAGTACAGGGCATATCCAACTTAAAAACACTTCCTTCTGCAAAACACATTTTACAATAAAAGGTAATCAACCCCAATGACATCTGCCACATGTTTTAAGAAATAGACTTATAACATTTTTCTTTCTGTTCTCCCCCCTGCCTTTCTCTCTCTGTTCCTCCATCCATCCATTTCTTTGCATAATTCTCTCTCTTCCTCTTCTTCACTTAACTCTGTCCCTCCATCCATTTCTTCATCTATCTGTCCAACCATTCATCCATCCATCCATCCACCCATTAGCATACATTCAACAATTATCTTTTTATTGACTATGATGGTCCAGGGACTAGGTTCTAGGAATACAACAGTTTATAAGAGCATCATGGTCTCTGGTCTTCTTGGAGTGTACAGTTTCAGGTGGGTACAGACACATGACCACCCACTAGAGCTCTTCCTGACATGTGCAGGATGTACTTTCTTGGCAGGGATTTTATAGCACTAAATGTAGAGTTCCTAGCTACTGCAGCTATTGCTGCTGAAGGCTGCACTTGGATAAAGCCTCTGGAA
>NW_023227554.1:0-794 GCF_002007445.2 Ailuropoda melanoleuca
AAAAAAAAAGAAAATTGTTAGAATGAGAATGCATAATCCAGAGAGTCTGCTTTTTGCTTTCAAAATTGGTAAATATTCCATTTTCCCTATTCAGAGCCTTCTGCGGTTTTCCATAGAAAACCGTTGAAGCAGAAGATAATGTGAGTTATTTCCCAGGTCTTATTGGAGGAATGAAAATTGTTGACAATAAATTGTGCTTATTACCATTGACTGCTTAGACAGAGTTTTGTTACTTTTAAACCTGTCCTCGCTGGTTTGGTTTTCAGATGAACACACAACATCTACTTTAAATTTTTGGTTTACTTTCAGAAAAATTACTGATACAAGTTTAATAAACCAGATTTTATTCAAAAGCTATAAAAATGAGGAAATTCTTGGGGCACCTGGGTGGCTTAGTCTGTTGGGTGTCTGCCTTTGGCTCAGGTCATGATCTCAGGGCCCTGGGATTGAGCCCCATGTAGGAACCCTGAGTAGGAGCCCTGTGTTGGGCTCCCTGCTCAGCAGGGAGCCTCCTTCTCCATCTCCCTCTGCCCCTCCCCCCTACTCATGTGCGTGCATGCACTCTCTCTCTCTAATAAATTTTTTAAAAAATCTTTAAAAATGAGGACATCCTTAACGTGAGATCTTCTAAAATTTTGTTTCTCTTTCAGATGGGTCATCTTACTCTAGAAGACTATCAGATCTGGAGTGTGAAAAATGTTCTTGCCAATGAATTTTTGAATCTACTTTTCCAGGTATGTTTAAGGTAAATGGCAGGTACAGAGAGTAGTAGTTCTACATCTTTTTCATCGTGT
>NW_023227555.1:0-794 GCF_002007445.2 Ailuropoda melanoleuca
TTATTCCATGTCAATTTTAAGCTTTAAGGTTCAAAATATTAATGTTTGCAATCATAAGTAGAATATTTTACACTTATGAAATATGATAATTTTAGATATTAATTTATTTTTTTTCTATTCTCCCCCTGCTTCCTCAATTTATGATAAAAGCAGGCTCTGTGCTCATCTGCAAAACAGAGAAGAGGGGGCAGGACCTAAAGTAGAAATCACCTTTATTTAAACAAATTTCTCACTTTCTGATAAAGCTTTTGTCCACTAATGGTCCCACATACTACAGGGTAAGAAGGGGGCTCCTCCGAGAACAGTGAAAAAGTAGGAAAGATTTTCTTGATAAAAGAAAAAAGGTATATGGAATTGAGGAACAGGAATGACCCACGTCCAATGTCCTGAAAGTGGCCTAGGGAGTTGGTATAATCTAAAAAAAATCAATAAGGATCTCGAATCTGCTACATATTTCTTTTAGACTTAGATTGTTAATGGAATTCTGGACAATATTAAACATTTTCTCCTGACTGGCCTCGGTTTTCAGTGTTTCCCCCTCCTATTTCATTTTAATACAGTGGCCATTAATTAGTTAATTGATATTGTGAAAATTTTTTCATAGTTCTAATTTTACAGGGATCATCTCTAATCACTCACATTTCAAAGTGATATTAGCTGGACGTTTATGTTGGTTTCAGGTTTGATTAGAACATATTTTGTTATATTAAGGATGTATCTTTGTACTTTTTCTTTGCTGTTAAAAATATTTGGGATGTACTTCTGGGGAATATGGCAAAGTATGAGGACCCTAA